>NW_028125482.1:0-226015 GCF_965194825.1 Balaenoptera physalus | reverse complement strand
CTCAGTCATGTTGCCAGCCCTCAGATTTCCGGAATCAAACCGATTTCGTGTTCCCAGGCCACAGGGTTCCAGAGTCAAACCGTTCGCAGGTTCCCAGGCCACAGTGTTCCAGAATCCACCGATGTCATGTTCCCAGGCCACAGGCTTCCAGAATCAATCCTCAGTTATGTTCCCAGGCTACAGGGTTCCAGAATAAAACCTCAGTCATGTTCCCAGTCCACAGGGTTCCAGAACCAAGGCTCAGTCAGGTTCCCGGGCCACAGTATTCCACAATCTAAACAGATGTCATGTTCCAAGGCCTCAGGTTTCCAGAATCCACCCATGTCATGTTCCTGGGCCACAGGGTTCCAAAGTGAATCCTCAGTTATGTTCCCAGGCTACACGGCTCAAGAATAAAACCTCAGTCATATTCCCAGTCCACAGGTTTCCAGAACCAAGGCTCAGTCAAGTTCCCAGGCCACAGTATTCCACAATCTAAACAGATTTCATGTTCCCAGGCCTCAGGGTTCCAGAATCCACCCATGTCATGTTAACAGGACACAGGGTTCCAGAATAAAACCTCAGTCATGTTCCCAGTCCACAGGGGTCCAGAACCAAGGCTCAGTCAGGTTCCCGGGGCACAGTATTCCACAATCTAAACAGATGTCATGTTCCCAGGCCACAGGGATCCAGAATCAAACCTCAGTCATGTTGCCAGGCCATAGGGTACCACCATCAAACCTCAGTCATATTCCCAGGCCTAAGGTTTCCAGAATCAAACCGATTTCATGTTTCCAGGCAACAGGGTACCAGAATCCAAACCGATGTCATGTTCCCAGGGCACAGGATTCCACACTCTAACATCAGTCATGTTCCCAGGCCAATGGTTTCCAGAATCAAACCTAAGTCATATTCCCAGGCCACATGGTTCCAGAATCAAACCTCAGTCATGTTCCCAGGACACAGGGTTCCAGAATAAAACCTCAGTCATTTTCCCTGGACACAGGTTTCAGAAATCAAATCCCAGTCATGTTCCCAGGCCACAGGGTTCCAGAATCAATCCTCAGTTATGTTCCCAGGCTACAGGGTTCCAGAATAAAACGTCAGTCATGTTCCCAGCCCACAGGGTTCCAGAACCAAGGCTCAGTCACGTTCCCAGGGCACAGTATTCCACAATCTAAACAGATGTCATGTTCCCAGGCCTCAGGGTTCCAGAATCCACCCATGTCATGTTCCCAGGCCACAGGGTTCCAGAATCAATCCTCAGTTATGTTCCCAGGCTACAAGGTTCCAGAATAAAACCTCAGTCATGTTCCTAGTCCACAGGGTTCCAGAATCCACCGTTGTCATGTGCCCAGGCCACAGGGTTCCAGAATCAATCCTCAGTTATGGTCCCAGGCTACAGGGTTCCAGAATAAAACCTCAGTCATGTTCCCAGTCCACAGGGTTCCAGAACCAAGGCTCAGTCAGGTTCCCGGGGCACAGTATTCCACAATCTAAACAGATGTCATGTTCCCAGGCCACAGGTTTCCAGAATCATGCCTCAGTCATGTTCCCAGGCCACAGGCATCCAGAATCAAACCTCAGTCATGTTGCCAGGCCATAGGGTACCACAATCAAACCTCAGTCATATTCCCAGGCCTCAGGTTTACAGAATCAAACCGATTTCATGTTCCCAGGCAACAGGGTACCAGAATCCAAACCGATGGCATGTTCCCAGGCCACAGGATTCCACATTCTAACATCAGTCATGTTCCCAGGCCAATGGTTTCCAGAATCAAACCTCAGTCATATTCCCAGGCCACATGGTTACAGAATCAAACCTCAGTCGTGTTCCCAGGACACAGGGTTCCAGAATAAAACCTCAGTCATGTTCCCTGGACACAGGTTTCAGAAATCAAATCCCAGTCATGTTCCCAGGCCACAGGGTTCCACAATAAAACCTCAGTCATGTTCCCAGGCCACAGGGTTCCAGAATCAAACTTCAGTCTTGTTCCCAGGACACAGGTTTCCAGAATCAACCAGATATCATGTTCCCTGGCCACAGTCTTCCAGAATCAATCCTCAGTCATGTTGCCAGGCCACAGGTTTCCACCATCAAACCTCAGACATGTTCCCAGGCCACAGGGTACCAGAGTCAAACCGTTCGCAGGTTCCCAGGCCACAGAGTTCCAGAATCCACCGATGTCATGCGGCCAGGCCACAGGGTTCCAGAATCAATCCTCAGTTATGTTCGCAGGCTACAGGGTTCAGGAATAAAACCTCAGTCATGTTCCCAGTCCACAGGGTTCCAGAATCAAGGCTCAGTCAGGTACCCGGGGCACAGTATTCCACAATCTAAACAGATGTCATGTTCCCAGGCCTCAGGGTTCCAGAATCCACCCATGTCATGTTCCCAGGCCCCAGGGTTCCAGAATCAATCCTCAGTTATGTTCCCAGGCTACAGGGTTCCAGAATAAAACCTCAGTCATGTTCCTAGTGCACAGTGTTCCAGAACCAAGGCTCAGTCAGGTTCCCGGGCCAAAGTATTCCACAATCTAAACAGATGTCATGTTTCCAGGCCACAGGTCTTCAGAATCACGCCTCAGTCATTTTCCCAGGCCACAGAGATCCAGAATCAAACCTCAGTCATGTTGCCAGGCCTAAGATTTCCGGAATCAAACCGATTTCGTTTTCCCAGGCCACAGGGTTCCAGAGTCAAACCGTTCGCAGGTTCCCAGGCCACAGTGTTCCAGAATCCACCGATGTCATGTTCCCAGGCCACAGGCTTCCAGAATCAATCCTCAGTTATGTTCCCAGGCTACAGGGTTCCAGAATAAAACCTCAGTCATGTTCCCAGTCCACAGGGTTCCAGAATCATGCCTCAGTCATGTTCCCAGGCCAAAGGCATCCAGAATCAAACCTCAGTCATGTTGCCAGGCCATAGGGTACCACAATCAAACCTCAGTCATATTCCCAGACCTCAGGTTTACAGAATCAAACCGATTTCATGTTCCCAGGCAACAGGGTACCAGAATCCAAACCGATGTCATGTTCCCAGGCCACAGGATTCCACATTCTAACATCAGTCATGTTCCCAGGCCAATGGTTTCCAGAATCAAACCTCAGTCATATTCCCAGGCCACATGGTTACAGAATCAAACCTCAGTCGTGTTCCCAGGACACAGGGTTCCAGAATAAAACCTCAGTCATGTTCCCTGGACACAGGTTTCAGAAATCAAATCCCAGTCATGTTCCCAGGCCAGAGGGTTCCACAATCAAACCTCAGTCCTGTTGCCAGGCCACGGTTCCACCATCAAGCCTCAGTCATGTTCCCAGGTCAGAGTGTTCCACAATCTAACCTAAGTCATCTTGCCAAGCCACAGGGTTCCACCATCAAACCTCAGGCATATTGCCAGGCCACAGTGTTCCACCATCAAGCCTCACTCATGTTCCCAAGCCTGAGGGTTCCACTATCAAACCTCAATCATGTGGCCAGGCCACAGGATTCAACCATGAAACCTCAGTCATGTTCCCAGTAAACAGGGCTCCAGAATCAAACCAATGTCATGTTCCCATGCCACGGGGTTCCAGTATCAGGCCTCAGTCATGGTCCCCGTGCACAGGATTCCAAATCAAACCTCAGTCATGTTGCCAGTCCACAGGTTTCTGCCATCAAACCTCAGTCATGTTCCCAGTAAACAGGGCTCCAGAATCAAGCCTCAGTCATTTTGCCAGGCCAGAGTGTTCCACCATCAAACCTCAGTCATGATCCCAGGCCACATGTTTCCACAATGAAACCTCAGTCATTTTCCCAGGCCAAAGGTTTCCAGAATCAAACCTCAGTCATATTCCCAGGACACATGGTTCCAGAATCAACCTGAGTCATGTTCGAAGGCCACAGGTTTCAACAATCAAACCTCAGTCATGTTCCCAGGACACAGGTGTCCAGAATCAAACCTCAGTCATGTTCCCAGAGAACAGGCTTCCAGAAACAAACCTCAGTCATGTTCCCAAGCCACAGGGTTGCAGAATCAAACCTCAGTCTTGTTCCCAGGACACAGGTGTCCAGAATCAAACCGCAGTCATGTTCCCAGGGAACAGGCTTCCAGAAACAAACCTCAGTCATGTTCCCAGGCCACAGGGTTCCAGAATCAAACTTCAGTCTTGTTCCCAGGACACAGGTTTCCAGAATCAACCAGATATCATGTTCCCTGGCCACAGTCTTCCAGAATCAATCCTCAGTCATGTTGCCAGGCCACAGGTTTCCACCATCAAACCTCAGACATGTTCCCAGGCCACAGGGTACCAGAGTCAAACCGTTCGCAGGTTCCCAGGCCACAGAGTTCCAGAATCCACCGATGTCATGCGGCCAGGCCACAGGGTTCCAGAATCAATCCTCAGTTATGTTCGCAGGCTACAGGGTTCCAGAATAAAACCTCAGTCATATTCCCAGTACATAGGGTTCCAGAACCAAGGCTCAGTAAGGTTCCCGGGTCACAGTATTCCACAATCTAAACAGATGTCTTGTTCCCAGGCCTCAGGGTTCCAGAATCCACCCATGTTATGTTCCCAGGCCACAGGGTTCCAGAATCAATCCTCAGTTATGTTCCCAGGCTACAGGGTTCCAGAATAAAACCTCAGTCATGTTCCCTGGACACAGGTTTCAGAAATCAAATCCCAGTCATGTTCCCAGGCCACAGGGTTCCACAATTAAACCTCAGTCATATTCCCACGCCAGAGGGTTCCACAATCAAACCTCAGTCCTGTTGCCAGGCCACGGTTCCACCATCAAGCCTCAGTCATGTTCCCAGGTCAGAGTGTTCCACAATCTAACCTAAGTCATCTTGCCAAGCCAAAGGGTTCCACCATCAAACCTCAGGCATATTGCCAGGCCACAGTGTTCCACCATCAAGCCTCACTCATGTTCCCAAGCCTGAGGGTTCCACTATCAAACCTCAATCATGTTGCCAGGCCACAGGATTCAACCATGAAACCTCAGTCATGTTCCCAGTAAACAGGGCTCCAGAATCAAACCAATGTCATGTTCCCATGCCACGGGGTTCCAGTATCAGGCCTCAGTCATGGTCCCCGTGCACAGGGTTCCAAATCAAACCTCAGTCATGTTGCCAGTCCACAGGTTTCTGCCATCAAACCTCAGTCATGTTCCCAGTAAACAGGGCTCCAGAATCAAGCCTCAGTCATTTTGCCAGGCCAGAGTGTTCCACCATCAAACCTCAGTCATGATCCCAGGCCACATGTTTCCACAATGAAACCTCAGTCATTTTCCCAGGCCAAAGGTTTCCAGAATCAAACATCAGTCATATTCCCAGGACACATGGTTCCAGAATCAACCTAAGTCATGTTCGAAGGCCACAGTTTTCAACAATCAAACCTCAGTCATGTTCCCAGTCCACAGGGTTCCAGAATCAAGGCTCAGTCAGGTACCCGGGGCACAGTATTCCACAGTCTAAACAGATGTCATGTTCCCAGGCATCAGGGTTCCAGAATCCACCCATGTCATGTTCCCAGGCCACAGGGTTCCAGAATCAATCCTCAGTTATGTTCCCAGGTTACAGGGTTCCAGAATAAAACCTCAGTCATATTCCCTGTACATAGGGTTCCAGAACCAAGGCTCAGTCAGGTTCCCGGGTCACAGTATTCCACAATCTAAACAGATGTCTTGTTCCCAGGCCTCAGGGTTCCAGAATCCACCCATGTTATGTTCCCAGGCCACAGGGTTCCAGAATCAATCCTCAGTTATGTTCCCAGGCTACAGGGTTCCAGAATAAAACCTCAGTCATGTTCCTAGTGCACAGTGTTCCAGAACCAAGGCTCAGTCAGGTTCCCGGGCCAAAGTATTCCACAATCTAAACAGATGTCATGTTTCCAGGCCACAGGTCTTCAGAATCACGCTTCAGTCATTTTCCCAGGCCACAGAGACCTAGAATCAAACCTCAGTCATGTTGCCAGGCCTCAGATTTCCGGAATCAAACCGATTTCGTGTTCCCAGGCCACAGGGTTCCAGAGTCAAACCGTTCGCAGGTTCCCAGGCCACAGTGTTCCAGAATCCACCGATGTCATGTTCCCAGGCCACAGGCTTCCAGAATCAATCCTCAGTTATGTTCCCAGGCTACAGGGTTCCAGAATAAAACCTCAGTCATGTTCCCAGTCCACAGGGTTCCAGAACCAAGGCTCAGTCAGGTTCCCGGGCCACAGTATTCCACAATCTAAACAGATGTCATGTTCCAAGGCCTCAGTTTTCCAGAATCCACCCATGTCATGTTCCTGGGCCACAGGGTTCCAAAGTGAATCCTCAGTTATGTTCCCAGGCTACACGGCTCCAGAATAAAACCTCAGTCATATTCCCATTCCACAGGTTTCCAGAACCAACGCTCAGTCAAGTTCCCAGGCCACAGGATTCCACAATCTAAACAGATTTCATGTTCCCAGGCCTCAGGGTTCCAGAATCCACCCATGTCATGTTAACAGGACACAGGGTTCCAGAATGAAACCTCAGTCATGTTCCCAGTCCACAGTGGTCCAGAACCAAGGCTCAGTCAGGTTCCCGGGGCACAGTATTCCACAATCTAAACAGATGTCATGTTCCCAGGCCACAGGGATCCAGAATCAAACCTCAGTCATGTTGCCAGGCCATAGGGTACCACCATCAAACCTCAGTCATATTCCCAGACCTCAGGTTTACAGAATCAAACCGATTTCATGTTCCCAGGCAACAGGGTACCAGAATCCAAACCGATGTCATGTTCCCAGGCCACAGGATTCCACATTCTAACATCAGTCATGTTCCCAGGCCAATGGTTTCCAGAATCAAACCTCAGTCATATTCCCAGGCCACATGGTTACAGAATCAAACCTCAGTCGTGTTCCCAGGACACAGGGTTCCAGAATAAAACCTCAGTCATGTTCCCTGGACACAGGTTTCAGAAATCAAATCCCAGTCATGTTCCCAGGCCACAGGGTTCCACAATTAAACCTCAGTCATATTCCCAGGCCAGAGGGTTCCACAATCAAACCTCAGTCCTGTGGCCAGGCCACGGTTCCACCATCAAGCCTCAGTCATGTTCCCAGGTCAGAGTGTTCCACAATCTAACCTAAGTCATCTTGCCAAGCCACAGGGTTCCACCATCAAACCTCAGGCATATTGCCAGGCCACAGTGTTCCACCATCAAGCCTCACTCATGTTCCCAAGCCTGAGGGTTCCACTATCAAACCTCAATCATGTTGCCAGGCCACAGGATTCAACCATGAAACCTCAGTCATGTTCCCAGTAAACAGGGCTCCAGAATCAAACCAATGTCATGTTCCCATGCCACGGGGTTCCAGTATCAGGCCTCAGGCATGGTCCCCGTGCACAGGGTTCCAAATCAAACCTCAGTCATGTTGCCAGTCCACAGGTTTCTGCCATCAAACCTCAGTCATGTTCCCAGTAAACAGGGCTCCAGAATCAAGCCTCAGTCATTTTGCCAGGCCAGAGTGTTCCACCATCAAACCTCAGTCATGATCCCAGGCCACATGTTTCCACAATGAAACCTCAGTCATTTTCCCAGGCCAAAGGTTTCCAGAATCAAACCTCAGTCATATTCCCAGGACACATGGTTCCAGAATCAACCTGAGTCATGTTCGAAGGCCACAGGTTTCAACAATCAAACCTCAGTCATGTTCCCAGGACACAGGTGTCCAGAATCAAACCTCAGTCATGTTCCCAGAGAACAGGCTTCCAGAAACAAACCTCAGTCATGTTCCCAAGCCACAGGGTTGCAGAATCAAACCTCAGTCTTGTTCCCAGGACACAGGTGTCCAGAATCAAACCGCAGTCATGTTCCCAGGGAACAGGCTTCCAGAAACAAACCTCAGTCATGTTCCCAGGCCACAGGGTTCCAGAATCAAACTTCAGTCTTGTTCCCAGGACACAGGTTTCCAGAATCAACCAGATATCATGTCCCCTGGCCACAGTCTTCCAGAATCAATCCTCAGTCATGTTGCCAGGCCACAGGTTTCCACCATCAAACCTCAGACATGTTCCCAGGCCACAGGGTACCAGAGTCAAACCGTTCGCAGGTTCCCAGGCCACAGAGTTCCAGAATCCACCGATGTCATGCGGCCAGGCCACAGGGTTCCAGAATCAATCCTCAGTTATGTTCGCAGGCTACAGGGTTCCGGAATAAAACCTCAGTCATGTTCCCAGTCCACAGGGTTCCAGAATCAAGGCTCAGTCAGGTACCCGGGGCACAGTATTCCACAATCTAAACAGATGTCATGTTCCCAGGCCTCAGGGTTCCAGAATCCACCCATGTCATGTTCCCAGGCCACAGGGTTCCAGAATCAATCCTCAGTTATGTTCCCAGGCTACAGGGTTCCAGAATAAAACCTCAGTCATATTCCCAGTACATAGGGTTCCAGAACCAAGGCTCAGTCAGGTTCCCGGGGCACAGTATTCCACAATCTAAACAGATGTCATGTTCCCAGGCCACAGGGATCCAGAATCAAACCTCAGTCATGTTGCCAGGCCATAGGGTACCACCATCAAACCTCAGTTATATTCCCAGGACTAAGGTTTCCAGAATCAAACCGATTTCATGTTTCCAGGCAACAGGGTACCAGAATCTAAACCGATGTCATGTTCCCAGGGCACAGGATTCCACACTCTAACATCAGTCATGTTCCCAGGCCAATGGTTTCCAGAATCAAACCTAAGTCATATTCCCAGGCCACATGGTTCCAGAATCAAACCTCTGTCGTGTTCCCAGGACACAGGGTTCCAGAATAAAACCTCAGTCATTTTACCTGGACACAGGTTTCAGAAATCAAATCCCAGTCATGTTCCCAGGCCACAGGGTTCCAGAATCAATCCTCAGTTATGTTCCCAGGCTACAGGGTTCCAGAATAAAACGTCAGTCATGTTCCCAGTCCACAGGGTTCCAGAACCAAGGCTCAGTCACGTTCCCAGGGCACAGTATTCCACAATCTAAACAGATGTCATGTTCCCAGGCCTCAGGGTTCCAGAATCCACCCATGTCATGTTCCCAGGCCACAGGGTTCCAGAATCAATCCTCAGTTATGTTCCCAGGCTACAGGGTTCCAGAATAAAACCTCAGTCATATTCCCAGTACATAGGGTTCCAGAACCAAGGCTCAGTCAGGTTCCCGGGGCACAGTATTCCACAATCCAAACAGATGTCATGTTCCCAGGCCACAGGGATCCAGAATCAAACCTCAGTCATGTTGCCAGGCCATAGGGTACCACCATCAAACCTCAGTTATATTCCCAGGACTAAGGTTTCCAGAATCAAACCGATTTCATGTTTCCAGGCAACAGGGTACCAGAATCTAAACCGATGTCATGTTCCCAGGGCACAGGATTCCACACTCTAACATCAGTCATGTTCCAAGGCCAATGGTTTCCAGAATCAAACCTAAGTCATATTCCCAGGCCACATGGTTCCAGAATCAAACCTCTGTCGTGTTCCCAGGACACAGGGTTCCAGAATAAAACCTCAGTCATTTTCCCTGGACACAGGTTTCAGAAATCAAATCCCAGTCATGTTCCCAGGCCACAGGGTTCCAGAATCAATCCTCAGTTATGTTCCCAGGCTACAGGGTTCCAGAATAAAACGTCAGTCATGTTCCCAGTCCACAGGGTTCCAGAACCAAGGCTCAGTCACGTTCCCAGGGCACAGTATTCCACAATCTAAACAGATGTCATGTTCCCAGGCCTCAGGGTTCCAGAATCCACCCATGTCATGTTCCCAGGCCACAGGGTTCCAGAATCAATCCTCAGTTATGTTCCCAGGCTACAAGGTTCCAGAATAAAACCTCAGTCATGTTCCCAGGCCTCAGGGTTCCAGAATCCACCCATGTCATGTTCCCAGGCCACAGGGTTCCAGAATCAATCCTCAGTTATGTTCCCAGGCTACAGGGTTCCAGAATAAAACCTCAGTCATGTTCCCAGTCCATAGGGTTCCAGAACCAAGGCTCAGTCAGGTTCCCGGGGCACAGTATTCCACAATCCAAACAGATGTCATGTTCCCAGGCCACAGGCATCCAGAATCAAACCTCAGTCATGTTGCCAGGCCATAGGGTACCACCATCAAACCTCAGTTATATTCCCAGGACTAAGGTTTCCAGAATCAAACCGATTTCATGTTTCCAGGCAACAGGGTACCAGAATCTAAACCGATGTCATGTTCCCAGGGCACAGGATTCCACACTCTAACATCAGTCATGTTCCAAGGCCAATGGTTTCCAGAATCAAACCTAAGTCATATTCCCAGGCCACATGGTTACACAATCAAACCTCAGTCGTGTTCCCAGGACACAGGGTTCCAGAATAAAACCTCAGTCATGTTCCCTGGACACAGGTTTCAGAAATCAAATCCCAGTCATGTTCCCAGGCCACAGGGTTCCACAATTAAACCTCAGTCATATTCCCAGGCCAGAGGGTTCCACAATCAAACCTCAGTCCGGTTGCCAGGCCACGGTTCCACCATCAAGCCTCAGTCATGTTCCCAGGTCAGAGTGTTCCACAATCTAACCTAAGTCATCTTGCCAAGCCACAGGGTTCCACCATCAAACCTCAGGCATATTGCCAGGCCACAGTGTTCCACCATCAAGCCTCACTCATGTTCCCAAGCCTGAGGGTTCCACTATCAAACCTCAATCATGTTGCCAGGCCACAGGATTCAACCATGAAACCTCAGTCATGTTCCCAGTAAACAGGGCTCCAGAATCAAACCAATGTCATGTTCCCATGCCACGGGGTTCCAGTATCAGGCCTCAGGCATGGTCCCCGTGCACAGGGTTCCAAATCAAACCTCAGTCAAGTTGCCAGTCCACAGGTTTCTGCCATCAAACCTCAGTCATGTTCCCAGTAAACAGGGCTCCAGAATCAAGCCTCAGTCATTTTGCCAGGCCAGAGTGTTCCACCATCAAACCTCAGTCATGATCCCAGGCCACATGTTTCCACAATGAAACCTCAGTCATTTTCCCAGGCCAAAGGTTTCCAGAATCAAACCTCAGTCATATTCCCAGGACACATGGTTCCAGAATCAACCTGAGTCATGTTCGAAGGCCACAGGTTTCAACAATCAAACCTCAGTCATGTTCCCAGGACACAGGTGTCCAGAATCAAACCTCAGTCATGTTCCCAGAGAACAGGCTTCCAGAAACAAACCTCAGTCATGTTCCCAAGCCACAGGGTTGCAGAATCAAACCTCAGTCTTGTTCCCAGGACACAGGTGTCCAGAATCAAACCGCAGTCATGTTCCCAGGGAACAGGCTTCCAGAAACAAACCTCAGTCATGTTCCCAGGCCACAGGGTTCCAGAATCAAACTTCAGTCTTGTTCCCAGGACACAGGTTTCCAGAATCAACCAGATATCATGTTCCCTGGCCACAGTCTTCCAGAATCAATCCTCAGTCATGTTGCCAGGCCACAGGTTTCCACCATCAAACCTCAGACATGTTCCCAGGCCACAGGGTACCAGAGTCAAACCGTTCGCAGGTTCCCAGGCCACAGAGTTCCAGAATCCACCGATGTCATGCGGCCAGGCCACAGGGTTCCAGAATCAATCCTCAGTTATGTTCGCAGGCTACAGGGTTCCGGAATAAAACCTCAGTCATGTTCCCAGTCCACAGGGTTCCAGAATCAAGGCTCAGTCAGGTACCCGGGGCACAGTATTCCACAATCTAAACAGATGTCATGTTCCCAGGCCTCAGGGTTCCAGAATCCACCCATGTCATGTTCCCAGGCCACAGGGTTCCAGAATCAATCCTCAGTTATGTTCCCAGGCTACAGGGTTCCAGAATAAAACCTCAGTCATATTCCCAGTACATAGGGTTCCAGAACCAAGGCTCAGTCAGGTTCCCGGGGCACAGTATTCCACAATCTAAACAGATGTCATGTTCCCAGGCCACAGGGATCCAGAATCAAACCTCAGTCATGTTGCCAGGCCATAGGGTACCACCATCAAACCTCAGTTATATTCCCAGGACTAAGGTTTCCAGAATCAAACCGATTTCATGTTTCCAGGCAACAGGGTACCAGAATCTAAACCGATGTCATGTTCCCAGGGCACAGGATTCCACACTCTAACATCAGTCATGTTCCCAGGCCAATGGTTTCCAGAATCAAACCTAAGTCATATTCCCAGGCCACATGGTTCCAGAATCAAACCTCTGTCGTGTTCCCAGGACACAGGGTTCCAGAATAAAACCTCAGTCATTTTCCCTGGACACAGGTTTCAGAAATCAAATCCCAGTCATGTTCCCAGGCCACAGGGTTCCAGAATCAATCCTCAGTTATGTTCCCAGGCTACAGGGTTCCAGAATAAAACGTCAGTCATGTTCCCAGTCCACAGGGTTCCAGAACCAAGGCTCAGTCACGTTCCCAGGGCACAGTATTCCACAATCTAAACAGATGTCATGTTCCCAGGCCTCAGGGTTCCAGAATCCACCCATGTCATGTTCCCAGGCCACAGGGTTCCAGAATCAATCCTCAGGTATGTTCCCAGGCTACAGGGTTCCAGAATAAAACCTCAGTCATATTCCCAGTACATAGGGTTCCAGAACCAAGGCTCAGTCAGGTTCCCGGGGCACAGTATTCCACAATCCAAACAGATGTCATGTTCCCAGGCCACAGGGATCCAGAATCAAACCTCAGTCATGTTGCCAGGCCATAGGGTACCACCATCAAACCTCAGTTATATTCCCAGGACTAAGGTTTCCAGAATCAAACCGATTTCATGTTTCCAGGCAACAGGGTACCAGAATCTAAACCGATGTCATGTTCCCAGGGCACAGGATTCCACACTCTAACATCAGTCATGTTCCCAGGCCAATGGTTTCCAGAATCAAACCTAAGTCATATTCCCAGGCCACATGGTTCCAGAATCAAACCTCTGTCGTGTTCCCAGGACACAGGGTTCCAGAATAAAACCTCAGTCATTTTCCCTGGACACAGGTTTCAGAAATCAAATCCCAGTCATGTTCCCAGGCCACAGGGTTCCAGAATCAATCCTCAGTTATGTTCCCAGGCTACAGGGTTCCAGAATAAAACGTCAGTCATGTTCCCAGTCCACAGGGTTCCAGAACCAAGGCTCAGTCACGTTCCCAGGGCACAGTATTCCACAATCTAAACAGATGTCATGTTCCCAGGCCTCAGGGTTCCAGAATCCACCCATGTCATGTTCCCAGGCCACAGGGTTCCAGAATCAATCCTCAGTTATGTTCCCAGGCTACAAGGTTCCAGAATAAAACCTCAGTCATGTTCCCAGGCCTCAGGGTTCCAGAATCCACCCATGTCATGTTCCCAGGCCACAGGGTTCCAGAATCAATCCTCAGTTATGTTCCCAGGCTACAGGGTTCCAGAATAAAACCTCAGTCATGTTCCCAGTCCATAGGGTTCCAGAACCAAGGCTCAGTCAGGTTCCCGGGGCACAGTATTCCACAATCCAAACAGATGTCATGTTCCCAGGCCACAGGCATCCAGAATCAAACCTCAGTCATGTTGCCAGGCCATAGGGTACCACCATTAAACCTCAGTTATATTCCCAGGACTAAGGTTTCCAGAATCAAACCGATTTCATGTTTCCAGGCAACAGGGTACCAGAATCTAAACCGATGTCATGTTCCCAGGGCACAGGATTCCACACTCTAACATCAGTCATGTTCCAAGGCCAATGGTTTCCAGAATCAAACCTAAGTCATATTCCCAGGCCACATGGTTACACAATCAAACCTCAGTCGTGTTCCCAGGACACAGGGTTCCAGAATAAAACCTCAGTCATGTTCCCTGGACACAGGTTTCAGAAATCAAATCCCAGTCATGTTCCCAGGCCACAGGGTTCCACAATTAAACCTCAGTCATATTCCCAGGCCAGAGGGTTCCACAATCAAACCTCAGTCCTGTTGCCAGGCCACGGTTCCACCATCAAGCCTCAGTCATGTTCCCAGGTCAGAGTGTTCCACAATCTAACCTAAGTCATCTTGCCAAGCCACAGGGTTCCACCATCAAACCTCAGGCATATTGCCAGGCCACAGTGTTCCACCATCAAGCCTCACTCATGTTCCCAAGCCTGAGGGTTCCACTATCAAACCTCAATCATGTTGCCAGGCCACAGGATTCAACCATGAAACCTCAGTCATGTTCCCAGTAAACAGGGCTCCAGAATCAAACCAATGTCATGTTCCCATGCCACGGGGTTCCAGTATCAGGCCTCAGGCATGGTCCCCGTGCACAGGGTTCCAAATCAAACCTCAGTCATGTTGCCAGTCCACAGGTTTCTGCCATCAAACCTCAGTCATGTTCCCAGTAAACAGGGCTCCAGAATCAAGCCTCAGTCATTTTGCCAGGCCAGAGTGTTCCACCATCAAACCTCAGTCATGATCCCAGGCCACATGTTTCCACAATGAAACCTCAGTCATTTTCCCAGGCCAAAGGTTTCCAGAATCAAACCTCAGTCATATTCCCAGGACACATGGTTCCAGAATCAACCTGAGTCATGTTCGAAGGCCACAGGTTTCAACAATCAAACCTCAGTCATGTTCCCAGGACACAGGTGTCCAGAATCAAACCTCAGTCATGTTCCCAGAGAACAGGCTTCCAGAAACAAACCTCAGTCATGTTCCCAAGCCACAGGGTTGCAGAATCAAACCTCAGTCTTGTTCCCAGGACACAGGTGTCCAGAATCAAACCGCAGTCATGTTCCCAGGGAACAGGCTTCCAGAAACAAACCTCAGTCATGTTCCCAGGCCACAGGGTTCCAGAATCAAACTTCAGTCTTGTTCCCAGGACACAGGTTTCCAGAATCAACCAGATATCATGTTCCCTGGCCACAGTCTTCCAGAATCAATCCTCAGTCATGTTGCCAGGCCACAGGTTTCCACCATCAAACCTCAGACATGTTCCCAGGCCACAGGGTACCAGAGTCAAACCGTTCGCAGGTTCCCAGGCCACAGAGTTCCAGAATCCACCGATGTCATGCGGCCAGGCCACAGGGTTCCAGAATCAATCCTCAGTTATGTTCGCAGGCTACAGGGTTCCGGAATAAAACCTCAGTCATGTTCCCAGTCCACAGGGTTCCAGAATCAAGGCTCAGTCAGGTACCCGGGGCACAGTATTCCACAATCTAAACAGATGTCATGTTCCCAGGCCTCAGGGTTCCAGAATCCACCCATGTCATGTTCCCAGGCCACAGGGTTCCAGAATCAATCCTCAGTTATGTTCCCAGTCTACAGGGTTCCAGAATAAAACCTCAGTCATATTCCCAGTACATAGGGTTCCAGAACCAAGGCTCAGTCAGGTTCCCGGGGCACAGTATTCCACAATCTAAACAGATGTCATGTTCCCAGGCCACAGGGATCCAGAATCAAACCTCAGTCATGTTGCCAGGCCATAGGGTACCACCATCAAACCTCAGTTATATTCCCAGGACTAAGGTTTCCAGAATCAAACCGATTTCATGTTTCCAGGCAACAGGGTACCAGAATCTAAACCGATGTCATGTTCCCAGGGCACAGGATTCCACACTCTAACATCAGTCATGTTCCAAGGCCAATGGTTTCCAGAATCAAACCTAAGTCATATTCCCAGGCCACATGGTTCCAGAATCAAACCTCTGTCGTGTTCCCAGGACACAGGGTTCCAGAATAAAACCTCAGTCATGTTCCCTGGACACAGGTTTCAGAAATCAAATCCCAGTCATGTTCCCAGGCCACAGGGTTCCACAATTAAACCTCAGTCATATTCCCAGGCCAGAGGGTTCCACAATCAAACCTCAGTCCTGTTGCCAGGCCACGGTTCCACCATCAAGCCTCAGTCATGTTCCCAGGTCAGAGTGTTCCACAATCTAACCTAAGTCATCTTGCCAAGCCACAGGGTTCCACCATCAAACCTCAGGCATATTGCCAGGCCACAGTGTTCCACCATCAAGCCTCACTCATGTTCCCAAGCCTGAGGGTTCCACTATCAAATCTCAATCATGTTGCCAGGCCACAGGATTCAACCATGAAACCTCAGTCATGTTCCCAGTAAACAGGGCTCCAGAATCAAACCAATGTCATGTTCCCATGCCACGGGGTTCCAGTATCAGGCCTCAGGCATGGTCCCCGTGCACAGGGTTCCAAATCAAACCTCAGTCATGTTGCCAGTCCACAGGTTTCTGCCATCAAACCTCAGTCATGTTCCCAGTAAACAGGGCTCCAGAATCAAGCCTCAGTCATTTTGCCAGGCCAGAGTGTTCCACCATCAAACCTCAGTCATGATCCCAGGCCACATGTTTCCACAATGAAACCTCAGTCATTTTCCCAGGCCAAAGGTTTCCAGAATCAAACCTCAGTCATATTCCCAGGACACATGGTTCCAGAATCAACCTGAGTCATGTTCGAAGGCCACAGGTTTCAACAATCAAACCTCAGTCATGTTCCCAGGACACAGGTGTCCAGAATCAAACCTCAGTCATGTTCCCAGAGAACAGGCTTCCAGAAACAAACCTCAGTCATGTTCCCAAGCCACAGGGTTGCAGAATCAAACCTCAGTCTTGTTCCCAGGACACAGGTGTCCAGAATCAAACCGCAGTCATGTTCCCAGGGAACAGGCTTCCAGAAACAAACCTCAGTCATGTTCCCAGGCCACAGGGTTCCAGAATCAAACTTCAGTCTTGTTCCCAGGACACAGGTTTCCAGAATCAACCAGATATCATGTTCCCTGGCCACAGTCTTCCAGAATCAATCCTCAGTCATGTTGCCAGGCCACAGGTTTCCACCATCAAACCTCAGACATGTTCCCAGGCCACAGGGTACCAGAGTCAAACCGTTCGCAGGTTCCCAGGCCACAGAGTTCCAGAATCCACCGATGTCATGCGGCCAGGCCACAGGGTTCCAGAATCAATCCTCAGTTATGTTCGCAGGCTACAGGGTTCCGGAATAAAACCTCAGTCATGTTCCCAGTCCACAGGGTTCCAGAATCAAGGCTCAGTCAGGTACCCGGGGCACAGTATTCCACAATCTAAACAGATGTCATGTTCCCAGGCCTCAGGGTTCCAGAATCCACCCATGTCATGTTCCCAGGCCACAGGGTTCCAGAATCAATCCTCAGTTATGTTCCCAGTCTACAGGGTTCCAGAATAAAACCTCAGTCATATTCCCAGTACATAGGGTTCCAGAACCAAGGCTCAGTCAGGTTCCCGGGTCACAGTATTCCACAATCTAAACAGATGTCATGTTCCCAGGCCACAGGGATCCAGAATCAAACCTCAGTCATGTTGCCAGGCCATAGGGTACCACCATCAAACCTCAGTTATATTCCCAGGACTAAGGTTTCCAGAATCAAACCGATTTCATGTTTCCAGGCAACAGGGTACCAGAATCTAAACCGATGTCATGTTCCCAGGGCACAGGAATCCACACTCTAACATCAGTCATGTTCCAAGGCCAATGGTTTCCAGAATCAAACCTAAGTCATATTCCCAGGCCACATGGTTCCAGAATCAAACTTCTGTCGTGTTCCCAGGACACAGGGTTCCAGAATAAAACCTCAGTCATGTTCCCTGGACACAGGTTTCAGAAATCAAATCCCAGTCATGTTCCCAGGCCACAGGGTTCCACAATTAAACCTCAGTCATATTCCCAGGCCAGAGGGTTCCATAATCAAACCTCAGTCCTGTTGCCAGGCCACGGTTCCACCATCAAGCCTCAGTCATGTTCCCAGGTCAGAGTGTTCCACAATCTAACCTAAGTCATCTTGCCAAGCCACAGGGTTCCACCATCAAACCTCAGGCATATTGCCAGGCCACAGTGTTCCACCATCAAGCCTCACTCATGTTCCCAAGCCTGAGGGTTCCACTATCAAACCTCAATCATGTTGCCAGGCCACAGGATTCAACCATGAAACCTCAGTCATGTTCCCAGTAAACAGGGCTCCAGAATCAAACCAATGTCATGTTCCCATGCCACGGGGTTCCAGTATCAGGCCTCAGTCATGGTCCCCGTGCACAGGGTTCCAAATCAAACCTCAGTCATGTTGCCAGTCCACAGGTTTCTGCCATCAAACCTCAGTCATGTTCCCAGTAAACAGGGCTCCAGAATCAAGCCTCAGTCATTTTGCCAGGCCAGAGTGTTCCACCATCGAACCTCAGTCATGATCCCAGGCCACATGTTTCCACAATGAAACCTCAGTCATTTTCCCAGGACAAAGGTTTCCAGAATCAAACCTCAGTCATATTTCCAGGACACATGGTTCCAGAATCAACCTGAGTCATGTTCGAAGGCCACAGGTTTCAACAATCAAACCTCAGTCATGTTCCCAGGACACAGGTGTCCAGAATCAAACCTCAGTCATGTTCCCAGGGAACAGGCTTCCAGAAACAAACCTCAGTCATGTTCCCAAGCCACAGGGTTGCAGAATCAAACCTCAGTCTTGTTCCCAGGACACAGGTGTCCAGAATCAAACCGCAGTCATGTTCCCAGGGAACAGGCTTCCAGAAACAAACCTCAGTCATGTTCCCAGACCCAGGGTTCCAGAATCAAACTTCAGTCTTGTTCCCAGGACACAGGTTTCCAGAATCAACCAGATATCATGTTCCCTGGCCACAGTCTTCCAGAATCAATCCTCAGTCATGTTGCCAGGCCACAGGTTTCCACCATCAAACCTCAGACATGTTCCCAGGCCACAGGGTACCAGAGTCAAACCGTTCGCAGGTTCCCAGGCCACAGAGTTCCAGAATCCACCGATGTCATGCGGCCAGGCCACAGGGTTCCAGAATCAATCCTCAGTTATGTTCGCAGGCTACAGGGTTCCGGAATAAAACCTCAGTCATGTTCCCTGTCCACAGGGTTCCAGAACCAAGGCGCAGTCAGGTTCCCGGGGCACAGTATTCCACAATCTAAACAGATGTCATGTTCCCAGGCCACAGGGATCCAGAATCAAACCTCAGTCATGTTGCCAGGCCATAGGGTACCACCATCAAACCTCAGTTATATTCCCAGGACTAAGGTTTCCAGAATCAAACCGATTTCATGTTTCCAGGCAACAGGGTACCAGAATCTAAACCGATGTCATGTTCCCAGGGCACAGGATTCCACACTCTAACATCAGTCATGTTCCAAGGCCAATGGTTTCCAGAATCAAACCTAAGTCATATTCCCAGGCCACATGGTTCCAGAATCAAACCTCTGTCGTGTTCCCAGGACACAGGGTTCCAGAATAAAACCTCAGTCATTTTCCCTGGACACAGGTTTCAGAAATCAAATCCCAGTCATGTTCCCAGGCCACAGGGTTCCAGAATCAATCCTCAGTTATGTTCCCAGGCTACAGGGTTCCAGAATAAAACGTCAGTCATGTTCCCAGTCCACAGGGTTCCAGAACCAAGGCTCAGTCACGTTCCCAGGGCACAGTATTCCACAATCTAAACAGATGTCATGTTCCCAGGCCTCAGGGTTCCAGAATCCACCCATGTCATGTTCCCAGGCCTCAGGGTTCCAGAATCCACCCATGTCATGTTCCCAGGCCACAGGGTTCCAGAATCAATCCTCAGTTATGTTCCCAGGCTACAAGGTTCCAGAATAAAACCTCAGTCATGTTCCTAGTCCACAGGGTTCCAGAATCCACCGTTGTCATGTGCCCAGGCCACAGGGTTCCAGAATCAATCCTCAGTTATGGTCCCAGGCTACAGGGTTCCAGAATAAAACCTCAGTCATGTTCCCAGTCCACAGGGTTCCAGAACCAAGGCTCAGTCAGGTTCCCGGGCCAAAGTATTCCACAATCTAAACAGATGTCATGTTTCCAGGCCACAGGTCTTCAGAATCACGCCTCAGTCATTTTCCCAGGCCACAGAGATCCAGAATCAAACCTCAGTCATGTTGCCAGCCCTCAGATTTCCGGAATCAAACCGATTTCGTGTTCCCAGGCCACAGGGTTCCAGAGTCAAACCGTTCGCAGGTTCCCAGGCCACAGTGTTCCAGAATCCACCGATGTCATGTTCCCAGGCCACAGGCTTCCAGAATCAATCCTCAGTTATGTTCCCAGGCTACAGGGTTCCAGAATAAAACCTCAGTCATGTTCCCAGTCCACAGGGTTCCAGAACCAAGGCTCAGTCAGGTTCCCGGGCCACAGTATTCCACAATCTAAACAGATGTCATGTTCCAAGGCCTCAGGTTTCCAGAATCCACCCATGTCATGTTCCTGGGCCACAGGGTTCCAAAGTGAATCCTCAGTTATGTTCCCAGGCTACACGGCTCCAGAATAAAACCTCAGTCATATTCCCAGTCCACAGGTTTCCAGAACCAAGGCTCAGTCAAGTTCCCAGGCCACAGTATTCCACAATCTAAACAGATTTCATGTTCCCAGGCCTCAGGGTTCCAGAATCCACCCATGTCATGTTAACAGGACACAGGGTTCCAGAATAAAACCTCAGTCATGTTCCCAGTCCACAGGGGTCCAGAACCAAGGCTCAGTCAGGTTCCCGGGGCACAGTATTCCACAATCTAAACAGATGTCATGTTCCCAGGCCACAGGGATCCAGAATCAAACCTCAGTCATGTTGCCAGGCCATAGGGTACCACCATCAAACCTCAGTCATATTCCCAGGCCTAAGGTTTCCAGAATCAAACCGATTTCATGTTTCCAGGCAACAGGGTACCAGAATCCAAACCGATGTCATGTTCCCAGGGCACAGGATTCCACACTCTAACATCAGTCATGTTCCCAGGCCAATGGTTTCCAGAATCAAACCTAAGTCATATTCCCAGGCCACATGGTTCCAGAATCAAACCTCAGTCATGTTCCCAGGACACAGGGTTCCAGAATAAAACCTCAGTCATTTTCCCTGGACACAGGTTTCAGAAATCAAATCCCAGTCATGTTCCCAGGCCACAGGGTTCCAGAATCAATCCTCAGTTATGTTCCCAGGCTACAGGGTTCCAGAATAAAACGTCAGTCATGTTCCCAGCCCACAGGGTTCCAGAACCAAGGCTCAGTCACGTTCCCAGGGCACAGTATTCCACAATCTAAACAGATGTCATGTTCCCAGGCCTCAGGGTTCCAGAATCCACCCATGTCATGTTCCCAGGCCACAGGGTTCCAGAATCAATCCTCAGTTATGTTCCCAGGCTACAAGGTTCCAGAATAAAACCTCAGTCATGTTCCTAGTCCACAGGGTTCCAGAATCCACCGTTGTCATGTGCCCAGGCCACAGGGTTCCAGAATCAATCCTCAGTTATGGTCCCAGGCTACAGGGTTCCAGAATAAAACCTCAGTCATGTTCCCAGTCCACAGGGTTCCAGAACCAAGGCTCAGTCAGGTTCCCGGGGCACAGTATTCCACAATCTAAACAGATGTCATGTTCCCAGGCCACAGGTTTCCAGAATCATGCCTCAGTCATGTTCCCAGGCCACAGGCATCCAGAATCAAACCTCAGTCATGTTGCCAGGCCATAGGGTACCACAATCAAACCTCAGTCATATTCCCAGACCTCAGGTTTACAGAATCAAACCGATTTCATGTTCCCAGGCAACAGGGTACCAGAATCCAAACCGATGGCATGTTCCCAGGCCACAGGATTCCACATTCTAACATCAGTCATGTTCCCAGGCCAATGGTTTCCAGAATCAAACCTCAGTCATATTCCCAGGCCACATGGTTACAGAATCAAACCTCAGTCGTGTTCCCAGGACACAGGGTTCCAGAATAAAACCTCAGTCATGTTCCCTGGACACAGGTTTCAGAAATCAAATCCCAGTCATGTTCCCAGGCCACAGGGTTCCACAATAAAACCTCAGTCATGTTCCCAGGCCACAGGGTTCCAGAATCAAACTTCAGTCTTGTTCCCAGGACACAGGTTTCCAGAATCAACCAGATATCATGTTCCCTGGCCACAGTCTTCCAGAATCAATCCTCAGTCATGTTGCCAGGCCACAGGTTTCCACCATCAAACCTCAGACATGTTCCCAGGCCACAGGGTACCAGAGTCAAACCGTTCGCAGGTTCCCAGGCCACAGAGTTCCAGAATCCACCGATGTCATGCGGCCAGGCCACAGGGTTCCAGAATCAATCCTCAGTTATGTTCGCAGGCTACAGGGTTCAGGAATAAAACCTCAGTCATGTTCCCAGTCCACAGGGTTCCAGAATCAAGGCTCAGTCAGGTACCCGGGGCACAGTATTCCACAATCTAAACAGATGTCATGTTCCCAGGCCTCAGGGTTCCAGAATCCACCCATGTCATGTTCCCAGGCCCCAGGGTTCCAGAATCAATCCTCAGTTATGTTCCCAGGCTACAGGGTTCCAGAATAAAACCTCAGTCATGTTCCTAGTGCACAGTGTTCCAGAACCAAGGCTCAGTCAGGTTCCCGGGCCAAAGTATTCCACAATCTAAACAGATGTCATGTTTCCAGGCCACAGGTC
Organism: Balaenoptera physalus; assembly: GCF_965194825.1. Lineage (NCBI taxonomy): Eukaryota > Metazoa > Chordata > Mammalia > Artiodactyla > Balaenopteridae > Balaenoptera > Balaenoptera physalus. The sequence goes on along the minus strand of NW_028125482.1, from coordinate 203,642 downwards.
TTCAGAATCACGCCTCAGTCATTTTCCCAGGCCACAGAGATCCAGAATCAAACCTCAGTCATGTTGCCAGGCCTAAGATTTCCGGAATCAAACCGATTTCGTTTTCCCAGGCCACAGGGTTCCAGAGTCAAACCGTTCGCAGGTTCCCAGGCCACAGTGTTCCAGAATCCACCGATGTCATGTTCCCAGGCCACAGGCTTCCAGAATCAATCCTCAGTTATGTTCCCAGGCTACAGGGTTCCAGAATAAAACCTCAGTCATGTTCCCAGTCCACAGGGTTCCAGAATCATGCCTCAGTCATGTTCCCAGGCCAAAGGCATCCAGAATCAAACCTCAGTCATGTTGCCAGGCCATAGGGTACCACAATCAAACCTCAGTCATATTCCCAGACCTCAGGTTTACAGAATCAAACCGATTTCATGTTCCCAGGCAACAGGGTACCAGAATCCAAACCGATGTCATGTTCCCAGGCCACAGGATTCCACATTCTAACATCAGTCATGTTCCCAGGCCAATGGTTTCCAGAATCAAACCTCAGTCATATTCCCAGGCCACATGGTTACAGAATCAAACCTCAGTCGTGTTCCCAGGACACAGGGTTCCAGAATAAAACCTCAGTCATGTTCCCTGGACACAGGTTTCAGAAATCAAATCCCAGTCATGTTCCCAGGCCAGAGGGTTCCACAATCAAACCTCAGTCCTGTTGCCAGGCCACGGTTCCACCATCAAGCCTCAGTCATGTTCCCAGGTCAGAGTGTTCCACAATCTAACCTAAGTCATCTTGCCAAGCCACAGGGTTCCACCATCAAACCTCAGGCATATTGCCAGGCCACAGTGTTCCACCATCAAGCCTCACTCATGTTCCCAAGCCTGAGGGTTCCACTATCAAACCTCAATCATGTGGCCAGGCCACAGGATTCAACCATGAAACCTCAGTCATGTTCCCAGTAAACAGGGCTCCAGAATCAAACCAATGTCATGTTCCCATGCCACGGGGTTCCAGTATCAGGCCTCAGTCATGGTCCCCGTGCACAGGATTCCAAATCAAACCTCAGTCATGTTGCCAGTCCACAGGTTTCTGCCATCAAACCTCAGTCATGTTCCCAGTAAACAGGGCTCCAGAATCAAGCCTCAGTCATTTTGCCAGGCCAGAGTGTTCCACCATCAAACCTCAGTCATGATCCCAGGCCACATGTTTCCACAATGAAACCTCAGTCATTTTCCCAGGCCAAAGGTTTCCAGAATCAAACCTCAGTCATATTCCCAGGACACATGGTTCCAGAATCAACCTGAGTCATGTTCGAAGGCCACAGGTTTCAACAATCAAACCTCAGTCATGTTCCCAGGACACAGGTGTCCAGAATCAAACCTCAGTCATGTTCCCAGAGAACAGGCTTCCAGAAACAAACCTCAGTCATGTTCCCAAGCCACAGGGTTGCAGAATCAAACCTCAGTCTTGTTCCCAGGACACAGGTGTCCAGAATCAAACCGCAGTCATGTTCCCAGGGAACAGGCTTCCAGAAACAAACCTCAGTCATGTTCCCAGGCCACAGGGTTCCAGAATCAAACTTCAGTCTTGTTCCCAGGACACAGGTTTCCAGAATCAACCAGATATCATGTTCCCTGGCCACAGTCTTCCAGAATCAATCCTCAGTCATGTTGCCAGGCCACAGGTTTCCACCATCAAACCTCAGACATGTTCCCAGGCCACAGGGTACCAGAGTCAAACCGTTCGCAGGTTCCCAGGCCACAGAGTTCCAGAATCCACCGATGTCATGCGGCCAGGCCACAGGGTTCCAGAATCAATCCTCAGTTATGTTCGCAGGCTACAGGGTTCCAGAATAAAACCTCAGTCATATTCCCAGTACATAGGGTTCCAGAACCAAGGCTCAGTAAGGTTCCCGGGTCACAGTATTCCACAATCTAAACAGATGTCTTGTTCCCAGGCCTCAGGGTTCCAGAATCCACCCATGTTATGTTCCCAGGCCACAGGGTTCCAGAATCAATCCTCAGTTATGTTCCCAGGCTACAGGGTTCCAGAATAAAACCTCAGTCATGTTCCCTGGACACAGGTTTCAGAAATCAAATCCCAGTCATGTTCCCAGGCCACAGGGTTCCACAATTAAACCTCAGTCATATTCCCACGCCAGAGGGTTCCACAATCAAACCTCAGTCCTGTTGCCAGGCCACGGTTCCACCATCAAGCCTCAGTCATGTTCCCAGGTCAGAGTGTTCCACAATCTAACCTAAGTCATCTTGCCAAGCCAAAGGGTTCCACCATCAAACCTCAGGCATATTGCCAGGCCACAGTGTTCCACCATCAAGCCTCACTCATGTTCCCAAGCCTGAGGGTTCCACTATCAAACCTCAATCATGTTGCCAGGCCACAGGATTCAACCATGAAACCTCAGTCATGTTCCCAGTAAACAGGGCTCCAGAATCAAACCAATGTCATGTTCCCATGCCACGGGGTTCCAGTATCAGGCCTCAGTCATGGTCCCCGTGCACAGGGTTCCAAATCAAACCTCAGTCATGTTGCCAGTCCACAGGTTTCTGCCATCAAACCTCAGTCATGTTCCCAGTAAACAGGGCTCCAGAATCAAGCCTCAGTCATTTTGCCAGGCCAGAGTGTTCCACCATCAAACCTCAGTCATGATCCCAGGCCACATGTTTCCACAATGAAACCTCAGTCATTTTCCCAGGCCAAAGGTTTCCAGAATCAAACATCAGTCATATTCCCAGGACACATGGTTCCAGAATCAACCTAAGTCATGTTCGAAGGCCACAGTTTTCAACAATCAAACCTCAGTCATGTTCCCAGTCCACAGGGTTCCAGAATCAAGGCTCAGTCAGGTACCCGGGGCACAGTATTCCACAGTCTAAACAGATGTCATGTTCCCAGGCATCAGGGTTCCAGAATCCACCCATGTCATGTTCCCAGGCCACAGGGTTCCAGAATCAATCCTCAGTTATGTTCCCAGGTTACAGGGTTCCAGAATAAAACCTCAGTCATATTCCCTGTACATAGGGTTCCAGAACCAAGGCTCAGTCAGGTTCCCGGGTCACAGTATTCCACAATCTAAACAGATGTCTTGTTCCCAGGCCTCAGGGTTCCAGAATCCACCCATGTTATGTTCCCAGGCCACAGGGTTCCAGAATCAATCCTCAGTTATGTTCCCAGGCTACAGGGTTCCAGAATAAAACCTCAGTCATGTTCCTAGTGCACAGTGTTCCAGAACCAAGGCTCAGTCAGGTTCCCGGGCCAAAGTATTCCACAATCTAAACAGATGTCATGTTTCCAGGCCACAGGTCTTCAGAATCACGCTTCAGTCATTTTCCCAGGCCACAGAGACCTAGAATCAAACCTCAGTCATGTTGCCAGGCCTCAGATTTCCGGAATCAAACCGATTTCGTGTTCCCAGGCCACAGGGTTCCAGAGTCAAACCGTTCGCAGGTTCCCAGGCCACAGTGTTCCAGAATCCACCGATGTCATGTTCCCAGGCCACAGGCTTCCAGAATCAATCCTCAGTTATGTTCCCAGGCTACAGGGTTCCAGAATAAAACCTCAGTCATGTTCCCAGTCCACAGGGTTCCAGAACCAAGGCTCAGTCAGGTTCCCGGGCCACAGTATTCCACAATCTAAACAGATGTCATGTTCCAAGGCCTCAGTTTTCCAGAATCCACCCATGTCATGTTCCTGGGCCACAGGGTTCCAAAGTGAATCCTCAGTTATGTTCCCAGGCTACACGGCTCCAGAATAAAACCTCAGTCATATTCCCATTCCACAGGTTTCCAGAACCAACGCTCAGTCAAGTTCCCAGGCCACAGGATTCCACAATCTAAACAGATTTCATGTTCCCAGGCCTCAGGGTTCCAGAATCCACCCATGTCATGTTAACAGGACACAGGGTTCCAGAATGAAACCTCAGTCATGTTCCCAGTCCACAGTGGTCCAGAACCAAGGCTCAGTCAGGTTCCCGGGGCACAGTATTCCACAATCTAAACAGATGTCATGTTCCCAGGCCACAGGGATCCAGAATCAAACCTCAGTCATGTTGCCAGGCCATAGGGTACCACCATCAAACCTCAGTCATATTCCCAGACCTCAGGTTTACAGAATCAAACCGATTTCATGTTCCCAGGCAACAGGGTACCAGAATCCAAACCGATGTCATGTTCCCAGGCCACAGGATTCCACATTCTAACATCAGTCATGTTCCCAGGCCAATGGTTTCCAGAATCAAACCTCAGTCATATTCCCAGGCCACATGGTTACAGAATCAAACCTCAGTCGTGTTCCCAGGACACAGGGTTCCAGAATAAAACCTCAGTCATGTTCCCTGGACACAGGTTTCAGAAATCAAATCCCAGTCATGTTCCCAGGCCACAGGGTTCCACAATTAAACCTCAGTCATATTCCCAGGCCAGAGGGTTCCACAATCAAACCTCAGTCCTGTGGCCAGGCCACGGTTCCACCATCAAGCCTCAGTCATGTTCCCAGGTCAGAGTGTTCCACAATCTAACCTAAGTCATCTTGCCAAGCCACAGGGTTCCACCATCAAACCTCAGGCATATTGCCAGGCCACAGTGTTCCACCATCAAGCCTCACTCATGTTCCCAAGCCTGAGGGTTCCACTATCAAACCTCAATCATGTTGCCAGGCCACAGGATTCAACCATGAAACCTCAGTCATGTTCCCAGTAAACAGGGCTCCAGAATCAAACCAATGTCATGTTCCCATGCCACGGGGTTCCAGTATCAGGCCTCAGGCATGGTCCCCGTGCACAGGGTTCCAAATCAAACCTCAGTCATGTTGCCAGTCCACAGGTTTCTGCCATCAAACCTCAGTCATGTTCCCAGTAAACAGGGCTCCAGAATCAAGCCTCAGTCATTTTGCCAGGCCAGAGTGTTCCACCATCAAACCTCAGTCATGATCCCAGGCCACATGTTTCCACAATGAAACCTCAGTCATTTTCCCAGGCCAAAGGTTTCCAGAATCAAACCTCAGTCATATTCCCAGGACACATGGTTCCAGAATCAACCTGAGTCATGTTCGAAGGCCACAGGTTTCAACAATCAAACCTCAGTCATGTTCCCAGGACACAGGTGTCCAGAATCAAACCTCAGTCATGTTCCCAGAGAACAGGCTTCCAGAAACAAACCTCAGTCATGTTCCCAAGCCACAGGGTTGCAGAATCAAACCTCAGTCTTGTTCCCAGGACACAGGTGTCCAGAATCAAACCGCAGTCATGTTCCCAGGGAACAGGCTTCCAGAAACAAACCTCAGTCATGTTCCCAGGCCACAGGGTTCCAGAATCAAACTTCAGTCTTGTTCCCAGGACACAGGTTTCCAGAATCAACCAGATATCATGTCCCCTGGCCACAGTCTTCCAGAATCAATCCTCAGTCATGTTGCCAGGCCACAGGTTTCCACCATCAAACCTCAGACATGTTCCCAGGCCACAGGGTACCAGAGTCAAACCGTTCGCAGGTTCCCAGGCCACAGAGTTCCAGAATCCACCGATGTCATGCGGCCAGGCCACAGGGTTCCAGAATCAATCCTCAGTTATGTTCGCAGGCTACAGGGTTCCGGAATAAAACCTCAGTCATGTTCCCAGTCCACAGGGTTCCAGAATCAAGGCTCAGTCAGGTACCCGGGGCACAGTATTCCACAATCTAAACAGATGTCATGTTCCCAGGCCTCAGGGTTCCAGAATCCACCCATGTCATGTTCCCAGGCCACAGGGTTCCAGAATCAATCCTCAGTTATGTTCCCAGGCTACAGGGTTCCAGAATAAAACCTCAGTCATATTCCCAGTACATAGGGTTCCAGAACCAAGGCTCAGTCAGGTTCCCGGGGCACAGTATTCCACAATCTAAACAGATGTCATGTTCCCAGGCCACAGGGATCCAGAATCAAACCTCAGTCATGTTGCCAGGCCATAGGGTACCACCATCAAACCTCAGTTATATTCCCAGGACTAAGGTTTCCAGAATCAAACCGATTTCATGTTTCCAGGCAACAGGGTACCAGAATCTAAACCGATGTCATGTTCCCAGGGCACAGGATTCCACACTCTAACATCAGTCATGTTCCCAGGCCAATGGTTTCCAGAATCAAACCTAAGTCATATTCCCAGGCCACATGGTTCCAGAATCAAACCTCTGTCGTGTTCCCAGGACACAGGGTTCCAGAATAAAACCTCAGTCATTTTACCTGGACACAGGTTTCAGAAATCAAATCCCAGTCATGTTCCCAGGCCACAGGGTTCCAGAATCAATCCTCAGTTATGTTCCCAGGCTACAGGGTTCCAGAATAAAACGTCAGTCATGTTCCCAGTCCACAGGGTTCCAGAACCAAGGCTCAGTCACGTTCCCAGGGCACAGTATTCCACAATCTAAACAGATGTCATGTTCCCAGGCCTCAGGGTTCCAGAATCCACCCATGTCATGTTCCCAGGCCACAGGGTTCCAGAATCAATCCTCAGTTATGTTCCCAGGCTACAGGGTTCCAGAATAAAACCTCAGTCATATTCCCAGTACATAGGGTTCCAGAACCAAGGCTCAGTCAGGTTCCCGGGGCACAGTATTCCACAATCCAAACAGATGTCATGTTCCCAGGCCACAGGGATCCAGAATCAAACCTCAGTCATGTTGCCAGGCCATAGGGTACCACCATCAAACCTCAGTTATATTCCCAGGACTAAGGTTTCCAGAATCAAACCGATTTCATGTTTCCAGGCAACAGGGTACCAGAATCTAAACCGATGTCATGTTCCCAGGGCACAGGATTCCACACTCTAACATCAGTCATGTTCCAAGGCCAATGGTTTCCAGAATCAAACCTAAGTCATATTCCCAGGCCACATGGTTCCAGAATCAAACCTCTGTCGTGTTCCCAGGACACAGGGTTCCAGAATAAAACCTCAGTCATTTTCCCTGGACACAGGTTTCAGAAATCAAATCCCAGTCATGTTCCCAGGCCACAGGGTTCCAGAATCAATCCTCAGTTATGTTCCCAGGCTACAGGGTTCCAGAATAAAACGTCAGTCATGTTCCCAGTCCACAGGGTTCCAGAACCAAGGCTCAGTCACGTTCCCAGGGCACAGTATTCCACAATCTAAACAGATGTCATGTTCCCAGGCCTCAGGGTTCCAGAATCCACCCATGTCATGTTCCCAGGCCACAGGGTTCCAGAATCAATCCTCAGTTATGTTCCCAGGCTACAAGGTTCCAGAATAAAACCTCAGTCATGTTCCCAGGCCTCAGGGTTCCAGAATCCACCCATGTCATGTTCCCAGGCCACAGGGTTCCAGAATCAATCCTCAGTTATGTTCCCAGGCTACAGGGTTCCAGAATAAAACCTCAGTCATGTTCCCAGTCCATAGGGTTCCAGAACCAAGGCTCAGTCAGGTTCCCGGGGCACAGTATTCCACAATCCAAACAGATGTCATGTTCCCAGGCCACAGGCATCCAGAATCAAACCTCAGTCATGTTGCCAGGCCATAGGGTACCACCATCAAACCTCAGTTATATTCCCAGGACTAAGGTTTCCAGAATCAAACCGATTTCATGTTTCCAGGCAACAGGGTACCAGAATCTAAACCGATGTCATGTTCCCAGGGCACAGGATTCCACACTCTAACATCAGTCATGTTCCAAGGCCAATGGTTTCCAGAATCAAACCTAAGTCATATTCCCAGGCCACATGGTTACACAATCAAACCTCAGTCGTGTTCCCAGGACACAGGGTTCCAGAATAAAACCTCAGTCATGTTCCCTGGACACAGGTTTCAGAAATCAAATCCCAGTCATGTTCCCAGGCCACAGGGTTCCACAATTAAACCTCAGTCATATTCCCAGGCCAGAGGGTTCCACAATCAAACCTCAGTCCGGTTGCCAGGCCACGGTTCCACCATCAAGCCTCAGTCATGTTCCCAGGTCAGAGTGTTCCACAATCTAACCTAAGTCATCTTGCCAAGCCACAGGGTTCCACCATCAAACCTCAGGCATATTGCCAGGCCACAGTGTTCCACCATCAAGCCTCACTCATGTTCCCAAGCCTGAGGGTTCCACTATCAAACCTCAATCATGTTGCCAGGCCACAGGATTCAACCATGAAACCTCAGTCATGTTCCCAGTAAACAGGGCTCCAGAATCAAACCAATGTCATGTTCCCATGCCACGGGGTTCCAGTATCAGGCCTCAGGCATGGTCCCCGTGCACAGGGTTCCAAATCAAACCTCAGTCAAGTTGCCAGTCCACAGGTTTCTGCCATCAAACCTCAGTCATGTTCCCAGTAAACAGGGCTCCAGAATCAAGCCTCAGTCATTTTGCCAGGCCAGAGTGTTCCACCATCAAACCTCAGTCATGATCCCAGGCCACATGTTTCCACAATGAAACCTCAGTCATTTTCCCAGGCCAAAGGTTTCCAGAATCAAACCTCAGTCATATTCCCAGGACACATGGTTCCAGAATCAACCTGAGTCATGTTCGAAGGCCACAGATTTCAACAATCAAACCTCAGTCATGTTCCCAGGACACAGGTGTCCAGAATCAAACCTCAGTCATGTTCCCAGAGAACAGGCTTCCAGAAACAAACCTCAGTCATGTTCCCAAGCCACAGGGTTGCAGAATCAAACCTCAGTCTTGTTCCCAGGACACAGGTGTCCAGAATCAAACCGCAGTCATGTTCCCAGGGAACAGGCTTCCAGAAACAAACCTCAGTCATGTTCCCAGGCCACAGGGTTCCAGAATCAAACTTCAGTCTTGTTCCCAGGACACAGGTTTCCAGAATCAACCAGATATCATGTTCCCTGGCCACAGTCTTCCAGAATCAATCCTCAGTCATGTTGCCAGGCCACAGGTTTCCACCATCAAACCTCAGACATGTTCCCAGGCCACAGGGTACCAGAGTCAAACCGTTCGCAGGTTCCCAGGCCACAGAGTTCCAGAATCCACCGATGTCATGCGGCCAGGCCACAGGGTTCCAGAATCAATCCTCAGTTATGTTCGCAGGCTACAGGGTTCCGGAATAAAACCTCAGTCATGTTCCCAGTCCACAGGGTTCCAGAATCAAGGCTCAGTCAGGTACCCGGGGCACAGTATTCCACAATCTAAACAGATGTCATGTTCCCAGGCCTCAGGGTTCCAGAATCCACCCATGTCATGTTCCCAGGCCACAGGGTTCCAGAATCAATCCTCAGTTATGTTCCCAGGCTACAGGGTTCCAGAATAAAACCTCAGTCATATTCCCAGTACATAGGGTTCCAGAACCAAGGCTCAGTCAGGTTCCCGGGGCACAGTATTCCACAATCTAAACAGATGTCATGTTCCCAGGCCACAGGGATCCAGAATCAAACCTCAGTCATGTTGCCAGGCCATAGGGTACCACCATCAAACCTCAGTTATATTCCCAGGACTAAGGTTTCCAGAATCAAACCGATTTCATGTTTCCAGGCAACAGGGTACCAGAATCTAAACCGATGTCATGTTCCCAGGGCACAGGATTCCACACTCTAACATCAGTCATGTTCCCAGGCCAATGGTTTCCAGAATCAAACCTAAGTCATATTCCCAGGCCACATGGTTCCAGAATCAAACCTCTGTCGTGTTCCCAGGACACAGGGTTCCAGAATAAAACCTCAGTCATTTTCCCTGGACACAGGTTTCAGAAATCAAATCCCAGTCATGTTCCCAGGCCACAGGGTTCCAGAATCAATCCTCAGTTATGTTCCCAGGCTACAGGGTTCCAGAATAAAACGTCAGTCATGTTCCCAGTCCACAGGGTTCCAGAACCAAGGCTCAGTCACGTTCCCAGGGCACAGTATTCCACAATCTAAACAGATGTCATGTTCCCAGGCCTCAGGGTTCCAGAATCCACCCATGTCATGTTCCCAGGCCACAGGGTTCCAGAATCAATCCTCAGTTATGTTCCCAGGCTACAGGGTTCCAGAATAAAACCTCAGTCATATTCCCAGTACATAGGGTTCCAGAACCAAGGCTCAGTCAGGTTCCCGGGGCACAGTATTCCACAATCCAAACAGATGTCATGTTCCCAGGCCACAGGGATCCAGAATCAAACCTCAGTCATGTTGCCAGGCCACAGGGTTCCAGAATCAATCCTCAGTTATGTTCCCAGGCTACAGGGTTCCAGAATAAAACCTCAGTCATGTTCCCAGTCCATAGGGTTCCAGAACCAAGGCTCAGTCAGGTTCCCGGGGCACAGTATTCCACAATCCAAACAGATGTCATGTTCCCAGGCCACAGGCATCCAGAATCAAACCTCAGTCATGTTGCCAGGCCATAGGGTACCACCATCAAACCTCAGTTATATTCCCAGGACTAAGGTTTCCAGAATCAAACCGATTTCATGTTTCCAGGCAACAGGGTACCAGAATCTAAACCGATGTCATGTTCCCAGGGCACAGGATTCCACACTCTAACATCAGTCATGTTCCCAGGCCAATGGTTTCCAGAATCAAACCTAAGTCATATTCCCAGGCCACATGGTTACACAATCAAACCTCAGTCGTGTTCCCAGGACACAGGGTTCCAGAATAAAACCTCAGTCATGTTCCCTGGACACAGGTTTCAGAAATCAAATCCCAGTCATGTTCCCAGGCCACAGGGTTCCACAATTAAACCTCAGTCATATTCCCAGGCCAGAGGGTTCCACAATCAAACCTCAGTCCGGTTGCCAGGCCACGGTTCCACCATCAAGCCTCAGTCATGTTCCCAGGTCAGAGTGTTCCACAATCTAACCTAAGTCATCTTGCCAAGCCACAGGGTTCCACCATCAAACCTCAGGCATATTGCCAGGCCACAGTGTTCCACCATCAAGCCTCACTCATGTTCCCAAGCCTGAGGGTTCCACTATCAAACCTCAATCATGTTGCCAGGCCACAGGATTCAACCATGAAACCTCAGTCATGTTCCCAGTAAACAGGGCTCCAGAATCAAACCAATGTCATGTTCCCATGCCACGGGGTTCCAGTATCAGGCCTCAGGCATGGTCCCCGTGCACAGGGTTCCAAATCAAACCTCAGTCAAGTTGCCAGTCCACAGGTTTCTGCCATCAAACCTCAGTCATGTTCCCAGTAAACAGGGCTCCAGAATCAAGCCTCAGTCATTTTGCCAGGCCAGAGTGTTCCACCATCAAACCTCAGTCATGATCCCAGGCCACATGTTTCCACAATGAAACCTCAGTCATTTTCCCAGGCCAAAGGTTTCCAGAATCAAACCTCAGTCATATTCCCAGGACACATGGTTCCAGAATCAACCTGAGTCATGTTCGAAGGCCACAGGTTTCAACAATCAAACCTCAGTCATGTTCCCAGGACACAGGTGTCCAGAATCAAACCTCAGTCATGTTCCCAGAGAACAGGCTTCCAGAAACAAACCTCAGTCATGTTCCCAAGCCACAGGGTTGCAGAATCAAACCTCAGTCTTGTTCCCAGGACACAGGTGTCCAGAATCAAACCGCAGTCATGTTCCCAGGGAACAGGCTTCCAGAAACAAACCTCAGTCATGTTCCCAGGCCACAGGGTTCCAGAATCAAACTTCAGTCTTGTTCCCAGGACACAGGTTTCCAGAATCAACCAGATATCATGTTCCCTGGCCACAGTCTTCCAGAATCAATCCTCAGTCATGTTGCCAGGCCACAGGTTTCCACCATCAAACCTCAGACATGTTCCCAGGCCACAGGGTACCAGAGTCAAACCGTTCGCAGGTTCCCAGGCCACAGAGTTCCAGAATCCACCGATGTCATGCGGCCAGGCCACAGGGTTCCAGAATCAATCCTCAGTTATGTTCGCAGGCTACAGGGTTCCGGAATAAAACCTCAGTCATGTTCCCAGTCCACAGGGTTCCAGAATCAAGGCTCAGTCAGGTACCCGGGGCACAGTATTCCACAATCTAAACAGATGTCATGTTCCCAGGCCTCAGGGTTCCAGAATCCACCCATGTCATGTTCCCAGGCCACAGGGTTCCAGAATCAATCCTCAGTTATGTTCCCAGGCTACAGGGTTCCAGAATAAAACCTCAGTCATATTCCCAGTACATAGGGTTCCAGAACCAAGGCTCAGTCAGGTTCCCGGGGCACAGTATTCCACAATCTAAACAGATGTCATGTTCCCAGGCCACAGGGATCCAGAATCAAACCTCAGTCATGTTGCCAGGCCATAGGGTACCACCATCAAACCTCAGTTATATTCCCAGGACTAAGGTTTCCAGAATCAAACCGATTTCATGTTTCCAGGCAACAGGGTACCAGAATCTAAACCGATGTCATGTTCCCAGGGCACAGGATTCCACACTCTAACATCAGTCATGTTCCCAGGCCAATGGTTTCCAGAATCAAACCTAAGTCATATTCCCAGGCCACATGGTTCCAGAATCAAACCTCTGTCGTGTTCCCAGGACACAGGGTTCCAGAATAAAACCTCAGTCATTTTCCCTGGACACAGGTTTCAGAAATCAAATCCCAGTCATGTTCCCAGGCCACAGGGTTCCAGAATCAATCCTCAGTTATGTTCCCAGGCTACAGGGTTCCAGAATAAAACGTCAGTCATGTTCCCAGTCCACAGGGTTCCAGAACCAAGGCTCAGTCACGTTCCCAGGGCACAGTATTCCACAATCTAAACAGATGTCATGTTCCCAGGCCTCAGGGTTCCAGAATCCACCCATGTCATGTTCCCAGGCCACAGGGTTCCAGAATCAATCCTCAGTTATGTTCCCAGGCTACAGGGTTCCAGAATAAAACCTCAGTCATATTCCCAGTACATAGGGTTCCAGAACCAAGGCTCAGTCAGGTTCCCGGGGCACAGTATTCCACAATCCAAACAGATGTCATGTTCCCAGGCCACAGGGATCCAGAATCAAACCTCAGTCATGTTGCCAGGCCATAGGGTACCACCATCAAACCTCAGTTATATTCCCAGGACTAAGGTTTCCAGAATCAAACCGATTTCATGTTTCCAGGCAACAGGGTACCAGAATCTAAACCGATGTCATGTTCCCAGGGCACAGGATTCCACACTCTAACATCAGTCATGTTCCAAGGCCAATGGTTTCCAGAATCAAACCTAAGTCATATTCCCAGGCCACATGGTTCCAGAATCAAACCTCTGTCGTGTTCCCAGGACACAGGGTTCCAGAATAAAACCTCAGTCATTTTCCCTGGACACAGGTTTCAGAAATCAAATCCCAGTCATGTTCCCAGGCCACAGGGTTCCAGAATCAATCCTCAGTTATGTTCCCAGGCTACAGGGTTCCAGAATAAAACGTCAGTCATGTTCCCAGTCCACAGGGTTCCAGAACCAAGGCTCAGTCACGTTCCCAGGGCACAGTATTCCACAATCTAAACAGATGTCATGTTCCCAGGCCTCAGGGTTCCAGAATCCACCCATGTCATGTTCCCAGGCCACAGGGTTCCAGAATCAATCCTCAGTTATGTTCCCAGGCTACAAGGTTCCAGAATAAAACCTCAGTCATGTTCCCAGGCCTCAGGGTTCCAGAATCCACCCATGTCATGTTCCCAGGCCACAGGGTTCCAGAATCAATCCTCAGTTATGTTCCCAGGCTACAGGGTTCCAGAATAAAACCTCAGTCATGTTCCCAGTCCATAGGGTTCCAGAACCAAGGCTCAGTCAGGTTCCCGGGGCACAGTATTCCACAATCCAAACAGATGTCATGTTCCCAGGCCACAGGCATCCAGAATCAAACCTCAGTCATGTTGCCAGGCCATAGGGTACCACCATCAAACCTCAGTTATATTCCCAGGACTAAGGTTTCCAGAATCAAACCGATTTCATGTTTCCAGGCAACAGGGTACCAGAATCTAAACCGATGTCATGTTCCCAGGGCACAGGATTCCACACTCTAACATCAGTCATGTTCCAAGGCCAATGGTTTCCAGAATCAAACCTAAGTCATATTCCCAGGCCACATGGTTACACAATCAAACCTCAGTCGTGTTCCCAGGACACAGGGTTCCAGAATAAAACCTCAGTCATGTTCCCTGGACACAGGTTTCAGAAATCAAATCCCAGTCATGTTCCCAGGCCACAGGGTTCCACAATTAAACCTCAGTCATATTCCCAGGCCAGAGGGTTCCACAATCAAACCTCAGTCCTGTTGCCAGGCCACGGTTCCACCATCAAGCCTCAGTCATGTTCCCAGGTCAGAGTGTTCCACAATCTAACCTAAGTCATCTTGCCAAGCCACAGGGTTCCACCATCAAACCTCAGGCATATTGCCAGGCCACAGTGTTCCACCATCAAGCCTCACTCATGTTCCCAAGCCTGAGGGTTCCACTATCAAACCTCAATCATGTTGCCAGGCCACAGGATTCAACCATGAAACCTCAGTCATGTTCCCAGTAAACAGGGCTCCAGAATCAAACCAATGTCATGTTCCCATGCCACGGGGTTCCAGTATCAGGCCTCAGGCATGGTCCCCGTGCACAGGGTTCCAAATCAAACCTCAGTCATGTTGCCAGTCCACAGGTTTCTGCCATCAAACCTCAGTCATGTTCCCAGTAAACAGGGCTCCAGAATCAAGCCTCAGTCATTTTGCCAGGCCAGAGTGTTCCACCATCAAACCTCAGTCATGATCCCAGGCCACATGTTTCCACAATGAAACCTCAGTCATTTTCCCAGGCCAAAGGTTTCCAGAATCAAACCTCAGTCATATTCCCAGGACACATGGTTCCAGAATCAACCTGAGTCATGTTCGAAGGCCACAGGTTTCAACAATCAAACCTCAGTCATGTTCCCAGGACACAGGTGTCCAGAATCAAACCTCAGTCATGTTCCCAGAGAACAGGCTTCCAGAAACAAACCTCAGTCATGTTCCCAAGCCACAGGGTTGCAGAATCAAACCTCAGTCTTGTTCCCAGGACACAGGTGTCCAGAATCAAACCGCAGTCATGTTCCCAGGGAACAGGCTTCCAGAAACAAACATCAGTCATGTTCCCAGGCCACAGGGTTCCAGAATCAAACTTCAGTCTTGTTCCCAGGACACAGGTTTCCAGAATCAACCAGATATCATGTTCCCTGGCCACAGTCTTCCAGAATCAATCCTCAGTCATGTTGCCAGGCCACAGGTTTCCACCATCAAACCTCAGACATGTTCCCAGGCCACAGGGTACCAGAGTCAAACCGTTCGCAGGTTCCCAGGCCACAGAGTTCCAGAATCCACCGATGTCATGCGGCCAGGCCACAGGGTTCCAGAATCAATCCTCAGTTATGTTCGCAGGCTACAGGGTTCCGGAATAAAACCTCAGTCATGTTCCCAGTCCACAGGGTTCCAGAATCAAGGCTCAGTCAGGTACCCGGGGCACAGTATTCCACAATCTAAACAGATGTCATGTTCCCAGGCCTCAGGGTTCCAGAATCCACCCATGTCATGTTCCCAGGCCACAGGGTTCCAGAATCAATCCTCAGTTATGTTCCCAGTCTACAGGGTTCCAGAATAAAACCTCAGTCATATTCCCAGTACATAGGGTTCCAGAACCAAGGCTCAGTCAGGTTCCCGGGGCACAGTATTCCACAATCTAAACAGATGTCATGTTCCCAGGCCACAGGGATCCAGAATCAAACCTCAGTCATGTTGCCAGGCCATAGGGTACCACCATCAAACCTCAGTTATATTCCCAGGACTAAGGTTTCCAGAATCAAACCGATTTCATGTTTCCAGGCAACAGGGTACCAGAATCTAAACCGATGTCATGTTCCCAGGGCACAGGATTCCACACTCTAACATCAGTCATGTTCCAAGGCCAATGGTTTCCAGAATCAAACCTAAGTCATATTCCCAGGCCACATGGTTCCAGAATCAAACCTCTGTCGTGTTCCCAGGACACAGGGTTCCAGAATAAAACCTCAGTCATGTTCCCTGGACACAGGTTTCAGAAATCAAATCCCAGTCATGTTCCCAGGCCACAGGGTTCCACAATTAAACCTCAGTCATATTCCCAGGCCAGAGGGTTCCACAATCAAACCTCAGTCCTGTTGCCAGGCCACGGTTCCACCATCAAGCCTCAGTCATGTTCCCAGGTCAGAGTGTTCCACAATCTAACCTAAGTCATCTTGCCAAGCCACAGGGTTCCACCATCAAACCTCAGGCATATTGCCAGGCCACAGTGTTCCACCATCAAGCCTCACTCATGTTCCCAAGCCTGAGGGTTCCACTATCAAATCTCAATCATGTTGCCAGGCCACAGGATTCAACCATGAAACCTCAGTCATGTTCCCAGTAAACAGGGCTCCAGAATCAAACCAATGTCATGTTCCCATGCCACGGGGTTCCAGTATCAGGCCTCAGGCATGGTCCCCGTGCACAGGGTTCCAAATCAAACCTCAGTCATGTTGCCAGTCCACAGGTTTCTGCCATCAAACCTCAGTCATGTTCCCAGTAAACAGGGCTCCAGAATCAAGCCTCAGTCATTTTGCCAGGCCAGAGTGTTCCACCATCAAACCTCAGTCATGATCCCAGGCCACATGTTTCCACAATGAAACCTCAGTCATTTTCCCAGGCCAAAGGTTTCCAGAATCAAACCTCAGTCATATTCCCAGGACACATGGTTCCAGAATCAACCTGAGTCATGTTCGAAGGCCACAGGTTTCAACAATCAAACCTCAGTCATGTTCCCAGGACACAGGTGTCCAGAATCAAACCTCAGTCATGTTCCCAGAGAACAGGCTTCCAGAAACAAACCTCAGTCATGTTCCCAAGCCACAGGGTTGCAGAATCAAACCTCAGTCTTGTTCCCAGGACACAGGTGTCCAGAATCAAACCGCAGTCATGTTCCCAGGGAACAGGCTTCCAGAAACAAACCTCAGTCATGTTCCCAGGCCACAGGGTTCCAGAATCAAACTTCAGTCTTGTTCCCAGGACACAGGTTTCCAGAATCAACCAGATATCATGTTCCCTGGCCACAGTCTTCCAGAATCAATCCTCAGTCATGTTGCCAGGCCACAGGTTTCCACCATCAAACCTCAGACATGTTCCCAGGCCACAGGGTACCAGAGTCAAACCGTTCGCAGGTTCCCAGGCCACAGAGTTCCAGAATCCACCGATGTCATGCGGCCAGGCCACAGGGTTCCAGAATCAATCCTCAGTTATGTTCGCAGGCTACAGGGTTCCGGAATAAAACCTCAGTCATGTTCCCAGTCCACAGGGTTCCAGAATCAAGGCTCAGTCAGGTACCCGGGGCACAGTATTCCACAATCTAAACAGATGTCATGTTCCCAGGCCTCAGGGTTCCAGAATCCACCCATGTCATGTTCCCAGGCCACAGGGTTCCAGAATCAATCCTCAGTTATGTTCCCAGTCTACAGGGTTCCAGAATAAAACCTCAGGCATATTCCCAGTACATAGGGTTCCAGAACCAAGGCTCAGTCAGGTTCCCGGGTCACAGTATTCCACAATCTAAACAGATGTCATGTTCCCAGGCCACAGGGATCCAGAATCAAACCTCAGTCATGTTGCCAGGCCATAGGGTACCACCATCAAACCTCAGTTATATTCCCAGGACTAAGGTTTCCAGAATCAAACCGATTTCATGTTTCCAGGCAACAGGGTACCAGAATCTAAACCGATGTCATGTTCCCAGGGCACAGGAATCCACACTCTAACATCAGTCATGTTCCAAGGCCAATGGTTTCCAGAATCAAACCTAAGTCATATTCCCAGGCCACATGGTTCCAGAATCAAACTTCTGTCGTGTTCCCAGGACACAGGGTTCCAGAATAAAACCTCAGTCATGTTCCCTGGACACAGGTTTCAGAAATCAAATCCCAGTCATGTTCCCAGGCCACAGGGTTCCACAATTAAACCTCAGTCATATTCCCAGGCCAGAGGGTTCCACAATCAAACCTCAGTCCTGTGGCCAGGCCACGGTTCCACCATCAAGCCTCAGTCATGTTCCCAGGTCAGAGTGTTCCACAATCTAACCTAAGTCATCTTGCCAAGCCACAGGGTTCCACCATCAAACCTCAGGCATATTGCCAGGCCACAGTGTTCCACCATCAAGCCTCACTCATGTTCCCAAGCCTGAGGGTTCCACTATCAAACCTCAATCATGTTGCCAGGCCACAGGATTCAACCATGAAACCTCAGTCATGTTCCCAGTAAACAGGGCTCCAGAATCAAACCAATGTCATGTTCCCATGCCACGGGGTTCCAGTATCAGGCCTCAGTCATGGTCCCCGTGCACAGGGTTCCAAATCAAACCTCAGTCATGTTGCCAGTCCACAGGTTTCTGCCATCAAACCTCAGTCATGTTCCCAGTAAACAGGGCTCCAGAATCAAGCCTCAGTCATTTTGCCAGGCCAGAGTGTTCCACCATCGAACCTCAGTCATGATCCCAGGCCACATGTTTCCACAATGAAACCTCAGTCATTTTCCCAGGACAAAGGTTTCCAGAATCAAACCTCAGTCATATTTCCAGGACACATGGTTCCAGAATCAACCTGAGTCATGTTCGAAGGCCACAGGTTTCAACAATCAAACCTCAGTCATGTTCCCAGGACACAGGTGTCCAGAATCAAACCTCAGTCATGTTCCCAGAGAACAGGCTTCCAGAAACAAACCTCAGTCATGTTCCCAAGCCACAGGGTTGCAGAATCAAACCTCAGTCTTGTTCCCAGGACACAGGTGTCCAGAATCAAACCGCAGTCATGTTCCCAGGGAACAGGCTTCCAGAAACAAACCTCAGTCATGTTCCCAGGCCACAGGCTTCCAGAATCAAACTTCAGTCTTGTTCCCAGGACACAGGTTTCCAGAATCAACCAGATATCATGTTCCCTGGCCACAGTCTTCCAGAATCAATCCTCAGTCATGTTGCCAGGCCACAGGTTTCCACCATCAAACCTCAGACATGTTCCCAGGCCACAGGGTACCAGAGTCAAACCGTTCGCAGGTTCCCAGGCCACAGAGTTCCAGAATCCACCGATGTCATGCGGCCAGGCCACAGGGTTCCAGAATCAATCCTCAGTTATGTTCGCAGGCTACAGGGTTCCGGAATAAAACCTCAGTCATGTTCCCAGTCCACAGGGTTCCAGAATCAAGGCTCAGTCAGGTACCCGGGGCACAGTATTCCACAATCTAAACAGATGTCATGTTCCCAGGCCTCAGGGTTCCAGAATCCACCCATGTCATGTTCCCAGGCCGCAGGGTTCCAGAATCAATCCTCACTTATGTTCCCAGGCTACAGGGTTCCAGAATAAAACCTCAGTCATATTCCCAGTACATTGGGTTCCAGAACCAAGGCTCAGTCAGGTTCCCGGGTCACAGTATTCCACAATCTAAACAGATGTCATGTTACCAGGCCTCAGGGTTCCAGAATCCACCCATGTTATGTTCCCAGGCCACAGGGTTCCAGAATCAATCCTCAGTTATGTTCCCAGGCTACAGGGTTCCAGAATAAAACCTCAGTCATGTTCCTAGTGCACAGTGTTCCAGAACCAAGGCTCAGTCAGGTTCACGGGCCAAAGTATTCCACAATCTAAACAGATGTCATGTTTCCAGGCCACAGGTCTTCAGAATCACGCCTCAGTCATTTTCCCAGGCCACAGAGATCCAGAATCAAACCTCAGTCATGTTGCCAGCCCTCAGATTTCCGGAATCAAACCGATTTCGTGTTCCCAGGCCACAGGGTTCCAGAGTCAAACCGTTCGCAGGTTCCCAGGCCACAGTGTTCCAGAATCCACCGATGTCATGTTCCCAGGCCACAGGCTTCCAGAATCAATCCTCAGTTATGTTCCCAGGCTACAGGGTTCCAGAATAAAACCTCAGTCATGTTCCCAGTCCACAGGGTTCCAGAACCAAGGCTCAGTCAGGTTCCCGG
Source organism: Balaenoptera physalus (assembly GCF_965194825.1). NCBI lineage: Eukaryota > Metazoa > Chordata > Mammalia > Artiodactyla > Balaenopteridae > Balaenoptera > Balaenoptera physalus. The sequence goes on along the minus strand of NW_028125482.1, from coordinate 183,790 downwards.
GCCACAGTATTCCACAATCTAAACAGATGTCATGTTCCAAGGCCTCAGGTTTCCAGAATCCACCCATGCCATGTTCCTGGGCCACAGGGTTCCAAAGTGAATCCTCAGTTATGTTCCCAGGCTACACGGCTCCAGAATAAAACCTCAGTCATATTCCCAGTCCACAGGTTTCCAGAACCAAGGCTCAGTCAAGTTCCCAGGCCACAGTATTCCACAATCTAAACAGATTTCATGTTCCCAGGCCTCAGGGTTCCAGAATCCACCCATGTCATGTTAACAGGACACAGGGTTCCAGAATAAAACCTCAGTCATGTTCCCAGTCCACAGGGGTCCAGAACCAAGGCTCAGTCAGGTTCCCGGGGCACAGTATTCCACAATCTAAACAGATGTCATGTTCCCAGGCCACAGGGATCCAGAATCAAACCTCAGTCATGTTGCCAGGCCATAGGGTACCACCATCAAACCTCAGTCATATTCCCAGGCCTAAGGTTTCCAGAATCAAACCGATTTCATGTTTCCAGGCAACAGGGTACCAGAATCCAAACCGATGTCATGTTCCCAGGGCACAGGATTCCACACTCTAACATCAGTCATGTTCCCAGGCCAATGGTTTCCAGAATCAAACCTAAGTCATATTCCCAGGCCACATGGTTCCAGAATCAAACCTCAGTCGTGTTCCCAGGACACAGGGTTCCAGAATAAAACCTCAGTCATTTTCCCTGGACACAGGTTTCAGAAATCAAATCCCAGTCATGTTCCCAGGCCACAGGGTTGCAGAATCAATCCTCAGTTATGTTCCCAGGCTACAGGGTTCCAGAATAAAACGTCAGTCATGTTCCCAGCCCACAGGGTTCCAGAACCAAGGCTCAGTCACGTTCCCAGGGCACAGTATTCCACAATCTAAACAGATGTCATGTTCCCAGGCCTCAGGGTTCCAGAATCCACCCATGTCATGTTCCCAGGCCACAGGGTTCCAGAATCAATCCTCAGTTATGTTCCCAGGCTACAAGGTTCCAGAATAAAACCTCAGTCATGTTCCTAGTCCACAGGGTTCCAGAATCCACCGTTGTCATGTGCCCAGGCCACAGGGTTCCAGAATCAATCCTCAGTTATGGTCCCAGGCTACAGGGTTCCAGAATAAAACCTCAGTCATGTTCCCAGTCCACAGGGTTCCAGAACCAAGGCTCAGTCAGGTTCCCGGGGCACAGTATTCCACAATCTAAACAGATGTCATGTTCCCAGGCCACAGGTTTCCAGAATCATGCCTCAGTCATGTTCCCAGGCCACAGGCATCCAGAATCAAACCTCAGTCATGTTGCCAGGCCATAGGGTACCACAATCAAACCTCAGTCATATTCCCAGACCTCAGGTTTACAGAATCAAACCGATTTCATGTTCCCAGGCAACAGGGTACCAGAATCCAAACCGATGTCATGTTCCCAGGCCACAGGATTCCACATTCTAACATCAGTCATGTTCCCAGGCCAATGGTTTCCAGAATCAAACCTCAGTCATATTCCCAGGCCACATGGTTACAGAATCAAACCTCAGTCGTGTTCCCAGGACACAGGGTTCCAGAATAAAACCTCAGTCATGTTCCCTGGACACAGGTTTCAGAAATCAAATCCCAGTCATGTTCCCAGGCCACAGGGTTCCACAATTAAACCTCAGTCATATCCCCAGGCCAGAGGGTTCCACAATCAAACCTCAGTCCTGTTGCCAGGCCACGGTTCCACCATCAAGCCTCAGTCATGTTCCCAGGTCAGAGTGTTCCACAATCTAACCTAAGTCATCTTGCCAAGCCACAGGGTTCCACCATCAAACCTCAGGCATATTGCCAGGCCACAGTGTTCCACCATCAAGCCTCACTCATGTTCCCAAGCCTGAGGGTTCCACTATCAAACCTCAATCATGTTGCCAGGCCACAGGATTCAACCATGAAACCTCAGTCATGTTCCCAGTAAACAGGGCTCCAGAATCAAACCAATGTCATGTTCCCATGCCACGGGGTTCCAGTATCAGGCCTCAGTCATGGTCCCCGTGCACAGGGTTCCAAATCAAACCTCAGTCATGTTGCCAGTCCACAGGTTTCTGCCATCAAACCTCAGTCATGTTCCCAGTAAACAGGGCTCCAGAATCAAGCCTCAGTCATTTTGCCAGGCCAGAGTGTTCCACCATCGAACCTCAGTCATGATCCCAGGCCACATGTTTCCACAATGAAACCTCAGTCATTTTCCCAGGCCAAAGGTTTCCAGAATCAAACCTCAGTCATATTCCCAGGACACATGGTTCCAGAATCAACCTGAGTCATGTTCGAAGGCCACAGGTTTCAACAATCAAACCTCAGTCATGTTCCCAGGACACAGGTGTCCAGAATCAAACCTCAGTCATGTTCCCAGAGAACAGGCTTCCAGAAACAAACCTCAGTCATGTTCCCAAGCCACAGGGTTGCAGAATCAAACCTCAGTCTTGTTCCCAGGACACAGGTGTCCAGAATCAAACCGCAGTCATGTTCCCAGGGAACAGGCTTCCAGAAACAAACCTCAGTCATGTTCCCAGGCCCAGGGTTCCAGAATCAAACTTCAGTCTTGTTCCCAGGACACAGGTTTCCAGAATCAACCAGATATCATGTTCCCTGGCCACAGTCTTCCAGAATCAATCCTCAGTCATGTTGCCAGGCCACAGGTTTCCACCATCAAACCTCAGACATGTTCCCAGGCCACAGGGTACCAGAGTCAAACCGTTCGCAGGTTCCCAGGCCACAGAGTTCCAGAATCCACCGATGTCATGCGGCCAGGCCACAGGGTTCCAGAATCAATCCTCAGTTATGTTCGCAGGCTACAGGGTTCCGGAATAAAACCTCAGTCATGTTCCCAGTCCACAGGGTTCCAGAATCAAGGCTCAGTCAGGTACCCGGGGCACAGTATTCCACAATCTAAACAGATGTCATGTTCCCAGGCCTCAGGGTTCCAGAATCCACCCATGTCATGTTCCCAGGCCACAGGGTTCCAGAATCAATCCTCAGTTATGTTCCCAGGCTACAGGGTTTCAGAATAAAACCTCAGTCATATTCCCAGTACATAGGGTTCCAGAACCAAGGCTCAGTCAGGTTCCCGGGTCACAGTATTCCACAATCTAAACAGATGTCTTGTTCCAGGCCTCAGGGTTCCACAATCCACCCATGTTATGTTCCCAGGCCACAGGGTTCCAGAATCAATCCTCAGTTATGTTCCCAGGCTACAGGGTTCCAGAATAAAACCTCAGTCATGTTCCTAGTGCACAGTGTTCCAGAACCAAGGCTCAGTCAGGTTCCCGGGCCAAAGTATTCCACAATCTAAACAGATGTCATGTTTCCAGGCCACAGGTCTTCAGAATCACGCCTCAGTCATTTTCCCAGGCCACAGAGATCCAGAATCAAACCTCAGTCATGTTGCCAGGCCTCAGATTTCCGGAATCAAACCGATTTCGTGTTCCCAGGCCACAGGGTTCCAGAGTCAAACCGTTGGCAGGTTCCCAGGCCACAGTGTTCCAGAATCCACCGATGTCATGTTCCCAGGCCACAGGCTTCCAGAATCAATCCTCAGTTATGTTCCCAGGCTACAGGGTTCCAGAATAAAACCTCAGTCATGTTCCCAGTCCACAGGGTTCCAGAACCAAGGCTCAGTCAGGTTCCCGGGCCACAGTATTCCACAATCTAAACAGATGTCATGTTCCAAGGCCTCAGGTTTCCAGAATCCACCCATGTCATGTTCCTGGGCCACAGGGTTCCAAAGTGAATCCTCAGTTATGTTCCCAGGCTACACGGCTCAAGAATAAAACCTCAGTCATATTCCCAGTCCACAGGTTTCCAGAACCAAGGCTCAGTCAAGTTCCCAGGCCACAGTATTCCACAATCTAAACAGATTTCATGTTCCCAGGCCTCAGGGTTCCAGAATCCACCCATGTCATGTTAACAGGACACAGGGTTCCAGAATAAAACCTCAGTCATGTTCCCAGTCCACAGGGGTCCAGAACCAAGGCTCAGTCAGGTTCCCGGGGCACAGTATTCCACAATCTAAACAGATGTCATGTTCCCAGGCCACAGGGATCCAGAATCAAACCTCAGTCATGTTGCCAGGCCATAGGGTACCACCATCAAACCTCAGTCATATTCCCAGGCCTAAGGTTTCCAGAATCAAACCGATTTCATGTTTCCAGGCAACAGGGTACCAGAATCCAAACCGATGTCATGTTCCCAGGGCACAGGATTCCACACTCTAACATCAGTCATGTTCCCAGGCCAATGGTTTCCAGAATCAAACCTAAGTCATATTCCCAGGCCACATGGTTCCAGAATCAAACCTCAGTCATGTTCCCAGGACACAGGGTTCCAGAATAAAACCTCAGTCATTTTCCCTGGACACAGGTTTCAGAAATCAAATCCCAGTCATGTTCCCAGGCCACAGGGTTCCAGAATCAATCCTCAGTTATGTTCCCAGGCTACAGGGTTCCAGAATAAAACGTCAGTCATGTTCCCAGCCCACAGGGTTCCAGAACCAAGGCTCAGTCACGTTCCCAGGGCACAGTATTCCACAATCTAAACAGATGTCATGTTCCCAGGCCTCAGGGTTCCAGAATCCACCCATGTCATGTTCCCAGGCCACAGGGTTCCAGAATCAATCCTCAGTTATGTTCCCAGGCTACAAGGTTCCAGAATAAAACCTCAGTCATGTTCCTAGTCCACAGGGTTCCAGAATCCACCGTTGTCATGTGCCCAGGCCACAGGGTTCCAGAATCAATCCTCAGTTATGGTCCCAGGCTACAGGGTTCCAGAATAAAACCTCAGTCATGTTCCCAGTCCACAGGGTTCCAGAACCAAGGCTCAGTCAGGTTCCCGGGGCACAGTATTCCACAATCTAAACAGATGTCATGTTCCCAGGCCACAGGTTTCCAGAATCATGCCTCAGTCATGTTCCCAGGCCACAGGCATCCAGAATCAAACCTCAGTCATGTTGCCAGGCCATAGGGTACCACAATCAAACCTCAGTCATATTCCCAGGCCTCAGGTTTACAGAATCAAACCGATTTCATGTTCCCAGGCAACAGGGTACCAGAATCCAAACCGATGGCATGTTCCCAGGCCACAGGATTCCACATTCTAACATCAGTCATGTTCCCAGGCCAATGGTTTCCAGAATCAAACCTCAGTCATATTCCCAGGCCACATGGTTACAGAATCAAACCTCAGTCGTGTTCCCAGGACACAGGGTTCCAGAATAAAACCTCAGTCATGTTCCCTGGACACAGGTTTCAGAAATCAAATCCCAGTCATGTTCCCAGGCCACAGGGTTCCACAATAAAACCTCAGTCATGTTCCCAGGCCACAGGGTTCCAGAATCAAACTTCAGTCTTGTTCCCAGGACACAGGTTTCCAGAATCAACCAGATATCATGTTCCCTGGCCACAGTCTTCCAGAATCAATCCTCAGTCATGTTGCCAGGCCACAGGTTTCCACCATCAAACCTCAGACATGTTCCCAGGCCACAGGGTACCAGAGTCAAACCGTTCGCAGGTTCCCAGGCCACAGAGTTCCAGAATCCACCGATGTCATGCGGCCAGGCCACAGGGTTCCAGAATCAATCCTCAGTTATGTTCGCAGGCTACAGGGTTCAGGAATAAAACCTCAGTCATGTTCCCAGTCCACAGGGTTCCAGAATCAAGGCTCAGTCAGGTACCCGGGGCACAGTATTCCACAATCTAAACAGATGTCATGTTCCCAGGCCTCAGGGTTCCAGAATCCACCCATGTCATGTTCCCAGGCCCCAGGGTTCCAGAATCAATCCTCAGTTATGTTCCCAGGCTACAGGGTTCCAGAATAAAACCTCAGTCATGTTCCTAGTGCACAGTGTTCCAGAACCAAGGCTCAGTCAGGTTCCCGGGCCAAAGTATTCCACAATCTAAACAGATGTCATGTTTCCAGGCCACAGGTCTTCAGAATCACGCCTCAGTCATTTTCCCAGGCCACAGAGATCCAGAATCAAACCTCAGTCATGTTGCCAGGCCTAAGATTTCCGGAATCAAACCGATTTCGTTTTCCCAGGCCACAGGGTTCCAGAGTCAAACCGTTCGCAGGTTCCCAGGCCACAGTGTTCCAGAATCCACCGATGTCATGTTCCCAGGCCACAGGCTTCCAGAATCAATCCTCAGTTATGTTCCCAGGCTACAGGGTTCCAGAATAAAACCTCAGTCATGTTCCCAGTCCACAGGGTTCCAGAATCATGCCTCAGTCATGTTCCCAGGCCAAAGGCATCCAGAATCAAACCTCAGTCATGTTGCCAGGCCATAGGGTACCACAATCAAACCTCAGTCATATTCCCAGACCTCAGGTTTACAGAATCAAACCGATTTCATGTTCCCAGGCAACAGGGTACCAGAATCCAAACCGATGTCATGTTCCCAGGCCACAGGATTCCACATTCTAACATCAGTCATGTTCCCAGGCCAATGGTTTCCAGAATCAAACCTCAGTCATATTCCCAGGCCACATGGTTACAGAATCAAACCTCAGTCGTGTTCCCAGGACACAGGGTTCCAGAATAAAACCTCAGTCATGTTCCCTGGACACAGGTTTCAGAAATCAAATCCCAGTCATGTTCCCAGGCCAGAGGGTTCCACAATCAAACCTCAGTCCTGTTGCCAGGCCACGGTTCCACCATCAAGCCTCAGTCATGTTCCCAGGTCAGAGTGTTCCACAATCTAACCTAAGTCATCTTGCCAAGCCACAGGGTTCCACCATCAAACCTCAGGCATATTGCCAGGCCACAGTGTTCCACCATCAAGCCTCACTCATGTTCCCAAGCCTGAGGGTTCCACTATCAAACCTCAATCATGTGGCCAGGCCACAGGATTCAACCATGAAACCTCAGTCATGTTCCCAGTAAACAGGGCTCCAGAATCAAACCAATGTCATGTTCCCATGCCACGGGGTTCCAGTATCAGGCCTCAGTCATGGTCCCCGTGCACAGGATTCCAAATCAAACCTCAGTCATGTTGCCAGTCCACAGGTTTCTGCCATCAAACCTCAGTCATGTTCCCAGTAAACAGGGCTCCAGAATCAAGCCTCAGTCATTTTGCCAGGCCAGAGTGTTCCACCATCAAACCTCAGTCATGATCCCAGGCCACATGTTTCCACAATGAAACCTCAGTCATTTTCCCAGGCCAAAGGTTTCCAGAATCAAACCTCAGTCATATTCCCAGGACACATGGTTCCAGAATCAACCTGAGTCATGTTCGAAGGCCACAGGTTTCAACAATCAAACCTCAGTCATGTTCCCAGGACACAGGTGTCCAGAATCAAACCTCAGTCATGTTCCCAGAGAACAGGCTTCCAGAAACAAACCTCAGTCATGTTCCCAAGCCACAGGGTTGCAGAATCAAACCTCAGTCTTGTTCCCAGGACACAGGTGTCCAGAATCAAACCGCAGTCATGTTCCCAGGGAACAGGCTTCCAGAAACAAACCTCAGTCATGTTCCCAGGCCACAGGGTTCCAGAATCAAACTTCAGTCTTGTTCCCAGGACACAGGTTTCCAGAATCAACCAGATATCATGTTCCCTGGCCACAGTCTTCCAGAATCAATCCTCAGTCATGTTGCCAGGCCACAGGTTTCCACCATCAAACCTCAGACATGTTCCCAGGCCACAGGGTACCAGAGTCAAACCGTTCGCAGGTTCCCAGGCCACAGAGTTCCAGAATCCACCGATGTCATGCGGCCAGGCCACAGGGTTCCAGAATCAATCCTCAGTTATGTTCGCAGGCTACAGGGTTCCAGAATAAAACCTCAGTCATATTCCCAGTACATAGGGTTCCAGAACCAAGGCTCAGTAAGGTTCCCGGGTCACAGTATTCCACAATCTAAACAGATGTCTTGTTCCCAGGCCTCAGGGTTCCAGAATCCACCCATGTTATGTTCCCAGGCCACAGGGTTCCAGAATCAATCCTCAGTTATGTTCCCAGGCTACAGGGTTCCAGAATAAAACCTCAGTCATGTTCCCTGGACACAGGTTTCAGAAATCAAATCCCAGTCATGTTCCCAGGCCACAGGGTTCCACAATTAAACCTCAGTCATATTCCCACGCCAGAGGGTTCCACAATCAAACCTCAGTCCTGTTGCCAGGCCACGGTTCCACCATCAAGCCTCAGTCATGTTCCCAGGTCAGAGTGTTCCACAATCTAACCTAAGTCATCTTGCCAAGCCAAAGGGTTCCACCATCAAACCTCAGGCATATTGCCAGGCCACAGTGTTCCACCATCAAGCCTCACTCATGTTCCCAAGCCTGAGGGTTCCACTATCAAACCTCAATCATGTTGCCAGGCCACAGGATTCAACCATGAAACCTCAGTCATGTTCCCAGTAAACAGGGCTCCAGAATCAAACCAATGTCATGTTCCCATGCCACGGGGTTCCAGTATCAGGCCTCAGTCATGGTCCCCGTGCACAGGGTTCCAAATCAAACCTCAGTCATGTTGCCAGTCCACAGGTTTCTGCCATCAAACCTCAGTCATGTTCCCAGTAAACAGGGCTCCAGAATCAAGCCTCAGTCATTTTGCCAGGCCAGAGTGTTCCACCATCAAACCTCAGTCATGATCCCAGGCCACATGTTTCCACAATGAAACCTCAGTCATTTTCCCAGGCCAAAGGTTTCCAGAATCAAACATCAGTCATATTCCCAGGACACATGGTTCCAGAATCAACCTAAGTCATGTTCGAAGGCCACAGTTTTCAACAATCAAACCTCAGTCATGTTCCCAGTCCACAGGGTTCCAGAATCAAGGCTCAGTCAGGTACCCGGGGCACAGTATTCCACAGTCTAAACAGATGTCATGTTCCCAGGCATCAGGGTTCCAGAATCCACCCATGTCATGTTCCCAGGCCACAGGGTTCCAGAATCAATCCTCAGTTATGTTCCCAGGTTACAGGGTTCCAGAATAAAACCTCAGTCATATTCCCTGTACATAGGGTTCCAGAACCAAGGCTCAGTCAGGTTCCCGGGTCACAGTATTCCACAATCTAAACAGATGTCTTGTTCCCAGGCCTCAGGGTTCCAGAATCCACCCATGTTATGTTCCCAGGCCACAGGGTTCCAGAATCAATCCTCAGTTATGTTCCCAGGCTACAGGGTTCCAGAATAAAACCTCAGTCATGTTCCTAGTGCACAGTGTTCCAGAACCAAGGCTCAGTCAGGTTCCCGGGCCAAAGTATTCCACAATCTAAACAGATGTCATGTTTCCAGGCCACAGGTCTTCAGAATCACGCTTCAGTCATTTTCCCAGGCCACAGAGACCTAGAATCAAACCTCAGTCATGTTGCCAGGCCTCAGATTTCCGGAATCAAACCGATTTCGTGTTCCCAGGCCACAGGGTTCCAGAGTCAAACCGTTCGCAGGTTCCCAGGCCACAGTGTTCCAGAATCCACCGATGTCATGTTCCCAGGCCACAGGCTTCCAGAATCAATCCTCAGTTATGTTCCCAGGCTACAGGGTTCCAGAATAAAACCTCAGTCATGTTCCCAGTCCACAGGGTTCCAGAACCAAGGCTCAGTCAGGTTCCCGGGCCACAGTATTCCACAATCTAAACAGATGTCATGTTCCAAGGCCTCAGTTTTCCAGAATCCACCCATGTCATGTTCCTGGGCCACAGGGTTCCAAAGTGAATCCTCAGTTATGTTCCCAGGCTACACGGCTCCAGAATAAAACCTCAGTCATATTCCCATTCCACAGGTTTCCAGAACCAACGCTCAGTCAAGTTCCCAGGCCACAGGATTCCACAATCTAAACAGATTTCATGTTCCCAGGCCTCAGGGTTCCAGAATCCACCCATGTCATGTTAACAGGACACAGGGTTCCAGAATGAAACCTCAGTCATGTTCCCAGTCCACAGTGGTCCAGAACCAAGGCTCAGTCAGGTTCCCGGGGCACAGTATTCCACAATCTAAACAGATGTCATGTTCCCAGGCCACAGGGATCCAGAATCAAACCTCAGTCATGTTGCCAGGCCATAGGGTACCACCATCAAACCTCAGTCATATTCCCAGACCTCAGGTTTACAGAATCAAACCGATTTCATGTTCCCAGGCAACAGGGTACCAGAATCCAAACCGATGTCATGTTCCCAGGCCACAGGATTCCACATTCTAACATCAGTCATGTTCCCAGGCCAATGGTTTCCAGAATCAAACCTCAGTCATATTCCCAGGCCACATGGTTACAGAATCAAACCTCAGTCGTGTTCCCAGGACACAGGGTTCCAGAATAAAACCTCAGTCATGTTCCCTGGACACAGGTTTCAGAAATCAAATCCCAGTCATGTTCCCAGGCCACAGGGTTCCACAATTAAACCTCAGTCATATTCCCAGGCCAGAGGGTTCCACAATCAAACCTCAGTCCTGTGGCCAGGCCACGGTTCCACCATCAAGCCTCAGTCATGTTCCCAGGTCAGAGTGTTCCACAATCTAACCTAAGTCATCTTGCCAAGCCACAGGGTTCCACCATCAAACCTCAGGCATATTGCCAGGCCACAGTGTTCCACCATCAAGCCTCACTCATGTTCCCAAGCCTGAGGGTTCCACTATCAAACCTCAATCATGTTGCCAGGCCACAGGATTCAACCATGAAACCTCAGTCATGTTCCCAGTAAACAGGGCTCCAGAATCAAACCAATGTCATGTTCCCATGCCACGGGGTTCCAGTATCAGGCCTCAGGCATGGTCCCCGTGCACAGGGTTCCAAATCAAACCTCAGTCATGTTGCCAGTCCACAGGTTTCTGCCATCAAACCTCAGTCATGTTCCCAGTAAACAGGGCTCCAGAATCAAGCCTCAGTCATTTTGCCAGGCCAGAGTGTTCCACCATCAAACCTCAGTCATGATCCCAGGCCACATGTTTCCACAATGAAACCTCAGTCATTTTCCCAGGCCAAAGGTTTCCAGAATCAAACCTCAGTCATATTCCCAGGACACATGGTTCCAGAATCAACCTGAGTCATGTTCGAAGGCCACAGGTTTCAACAATCAAACCTCAGTCATGTTCCCAGGACACAGGTGTCCAGAATCAAACCTCAGTCATGTTCCCAGAGAACAGGCTTCCAGAAACAAACCTCAGTCATGTTCCCAAGCCACAGGGTTGCAGAATCAAACCTCAGTCTTGTTCCCAGGACACAGGTGTCCAGAATCAAACCGCAGTCATGTTCCCAGGGAACAGGCTTCCAGAAACAAACCTCAGTCATGTTCCCAGGCCACAGGGTTCCAGAATCAAACTTCAGTCTTGTTCCCAGGACACAGGTTTCCAGAATCAACCAGATATCATGTCCCCTGGCCACAGTCTTCCAGAATCAATCCTCAGTCATGTTGCCAGGCCACAGGTTTCCACCATCAAACCTCAGACATGTTCCCAGGCCACAGGGTACCAGAGTCAAACCGTTCGCAGGTTCCCAGGCCACAGAGTTCCAGAATCCACCGATGTCATGCGGCCAGGCCACAGGGTTCCAGAATCAATCCTCAGTTATGTTCGCAGGCTACAGGGTTCCGGAATAAAACCTCAGTCATGTTCCCAGTCCACAGGGTTCCAGAATCAAGGCTCAGTCAGGTACCCGGGGCACAGTATTCCACAATCTAAACAGATGTCATGTTCCCAGGCCTCAGGGTTCCAGAATCCACCCATGTCATGTTCCCAGGCCACAGGGTTCCAGAATCAATCCTCAGTTATGTTCCCAGGCTACAGGGTTCCAGAATAAAACCTCAGTCATATTCCCAGTACATAGGGTTCCAGAACCAAGGCTCAGTCAGGTTCCCGGGGCACAGTATTCCACAATCTAAACAGATGTCATGTTCCCAGGCCACAGGGATCCAGAATCAAACCTCAGTCATGTTGCCAGGCCATAGGGTACCACCATCAAACCTCAGTTATATTCCCAGGACTAAGGTTTCCAGAATCAAACCGATTTCATGTTTCCAGGCAACAGGGTACCAGAATCTAAACCGATGTCATGTTCCCAGGGCACAGGATTCCACACTCTAACATCAGTCATGTTCCCAGGCCAATGGTTTCCAGAATCAAACCTAAGTCATATTCCCAGGCCACATGGTTCCAGAATCAAACCTCTGTCGTGTTCCCAGGACACAGGGTTCCAGAATAAAACCTCAGTCATTTTCCCTGGACACAGGTTTCAGAAATCAAATCCCAGTCATGTTCCCAGGCCACAGGGTTCCAGAATCAATCCTCAGTTATGTTCCCAGGCTACAGGGTTCCAGAATAAAACGTCAGTCATGTTCCCAGTCCACAGGGTTCCAGAACCAAGGCTCAGTCACGTTCCCAGGGCACAGTATTCCACAATCTAAACAGATGTCATGTTCCCAGGCCTCAGGGTTCCAGAATCCACCCATGTCATGTTCCCAGGCCACAGGGTTCCAGAATCAATCCTCAGTTATGTTCCCAGGCTACAGGGTTCCAGAATAAAACCTCAGTCATATTCCCAGTACATAGGGTTCCAGAACCAAGGCTCAGTCAGGTTCCCGGGGCACAGTATTCCACAATCCAAACAGATGTCATGTTCCCAGGCCACAGGGATCCAGAATCAAACCTCAGTCATGTTGCCAGGCCATAGGGTACCACCATCAAACCTCAGTTATATTCCCAGGACTAAGGTTTCCAGAATCAAACCGATTTCATGTTTCCAGGCAACAGGGTACCAGAATCTAAACCGATGTCATGTTCCCAGGGCACAGGATTCCACACTCTAACATCAGTCATGTTCCAAGGCCAATGGTTTCCAGAATCAAACCTAAGTCATATTCCCAGGCCACATGGTTCCAGAATCAAACCTCTGTCGTGTTCCCAGGACACAGGGTTCCAGAATAAAACCTCAGTCATTTTCCCTGGACACAGGTTTCAGAAATCAAATCCCAGTCATGTTCCCAGGCCACAGGGTTCCAGAATCAATCCTCAGTTATGTTCCCAGGCTACAGGGTTCCAGAATAAAACGTCAGTCATGTTCCCAGTCCACAGGGTTCCAGAACCAAGGCTCAGTCACGTTCCCAGGGCACAGTATTCCACAATCTAAACAGATGTCATGTTCCCAGGCCTCAGGGTTCCAGAATCCACCCATGTCATGTTCCCAGGCCACAGGGTTCCAGAATCAATCCTCAGTTATGTTCCCAGGCTACAAGGTTCCAGAATAAAACCTCAGTCATGTTCCCAGGCCTCAGGGTTCCAGAATCCACCCATGTCATGTTCCCAGGCCACAGGGTTCCAGAATCAATCCTCAGTTATGTTCCCAGGCTACAGGGTTCCAGAATAAAACCTCAGTCATGTTCCCAGTCCATAGGGTTCCAGAACCAAGGCTCAGTCAGGTTCCCGGGGCACAGTATTCCACAATCCAAACAGATGTCATGTTCCCAGGCCACAGGCATCCAGAATCAAACCTCAGTCATGTTGCCAGGCCATAGGGTACCACCATCAAACCTCAGTTATATTCCCAGGACTAAGGTTTCCAGAATCAAACCGATTTCATGTTTCCAGGCAACAGGGTACCAGAATCTAAACCGATGTCATGTTCCCAGGGCACAGGATTCCACACTCTAACATCAGTCATGTTCCAAGGCCAATGGTTTCCAGAATCAAACCTAAGTCATATTCCCAGGCCACATGGTTACACAATCAAACCTCAGTCGTGTTCCCAGGACACAGGGTTCCAGAATAAAACCTCAGTCATGTTCCCTGGACACAGGTTTCAGAAATCAAATCCCAGTCATGTTCCCAGGCCACAGGGTTCCACAATTAAACCTCAGTCATATTCCCAGGCCAGAGGGTTCCACAATCAAACCTCAGTCCGGTTGCCAGGCCACGGTTCCACCATCAAGCCTCAGTCATGTTCCCAGGTCAGAGTGTTCCACAATCTAACCTAAGTCATCTTGCCAAGCCACAGGGTTCCACCATCAAACCTCAGGCATATTGCCAGGCCACAGTGTTCCACCATCAAGCCTCACTCATGTTCCCAAGCCTGAGGGTTCCACTATCAAACCTCAATCATGTTGCCAGGCCACAGGATTCAACCATGAAACCTCAGTCATGTTCCCAGTAAACAGGGCTCCAGAATCAAACCAATGTCATGTTCCCATGCCACGGGGTTCCAGTATCAGGCCTCAGGCATGGTCCCCGTGCACAGGGTTCCAAATCAAACCTCAGTCAAGTTGCCAGTCCACAGGTTTCTGCCATCAAACCTCAGTCATGTTCCCAGTAAACAGGGCTCCAGAATCAAGCCTCAGTCATTTTGCCAGGCCAGAGTGTTCCACCATCAAACCTCAGTCATGATCCCAGGCCACATGTTTCCACAATGAAACCTCAGTCATTTTCCCAGGCCAAAGGTTTCCAGAATCAAACCTCAGTCATATTCCCAGGACACATGGTTCCAGAATCAACCTGAGTCATGTTCGAAGGCCACAGGTTTCAACAATCAAACCTCAGTCATGTTCCCAGGACACAGGTGTCCAGAATCAAACCTCAGTCATGTTCCCAGAGAACAGGCTTCCAGAAACAAACCTCAGTCATGTTCCCAAGCCACAGGGTTGCAGAATCAAACCTCAGTCTTGTTCCCAGGACACAGGTGTCCAGAATCAAACCGCAGTCATGTTCCCAGGGAACAGGCTTCCAGAAACAAACCTCAGTCATGTTCCCAGGCCACAGGGTTCCAGAATCAAACTTCAGTCTTGTTCCCAGGACACAGGTTTCCAGAATCAACCAGATATCATGTTCCCTGGCCACAGTCTTCCAGAATCAATCCTCAGTCATGTTGCCAGGCCACAGGTTTCCACCATCAAACCTCAGACATGTTCCCAGGCCACAGGGTACCAGAGTCAAACCGTTCGCAGGTTCCCAGGCCACAGAGTTCCAGAATCCACCGATGTCATGCGGCCAGGCCACAGGGTTCCAGAATCAATCCTCAGTTATGTTCGCAGGCTACAGGGTTCCGGAATAAAACCTCAGTCATGTTCCCAGTCCACAGGGTTCCAGAATCAAGGCTCAGTCAGGTACCCGGGGCACAGTATTCCACAATCTAAACAGATGTCATGTTCCCAGGCCTCAGGGTTCCAGAATCCACCCATGTCATGTTCCCAGGCCACAGGGTTCCAGAATCAATCCTCAGTTATGTTCCCAGGCTACAGGGTTCCAGAATAAAACCTCAGTCATATTCCCAGTACATAGGGTTCCAGAACCAAGGCTCAGTCAGGTTCCCGGGGCACAGTATTCCACAATCTAAACAGATGTCATGTTCCCAGGCCACAGGGATCCAGAATCAAACCTCAGTCATGTTGCCAGGCCATAGGGTACCACCATCAAACCTCAGTTATATTCCCAGGACTAAGGTTTCCAGAATCAAACCGATTTCATGTTTCCAGGCAACAGGGTACCAGAATCTAAACCGATGTCATGTTCCCAGGGCACAGGATTCCACACTCTAACATCAGTCATGTTCCCAGGCCAATGGTTTCCAGAATCAAACCTAAGTCATATTCCCAGGCCACATGGTTCCAGAATCAAACCTCTGTCGTGTTCCCAGGACACAGGGTTCCAGAATAAAACCTCAGTCATTTTCCCTGGACACAGGTTTCAGAAATCAAATCCCAGTCATGTTCCCAGGCCACAGGGTTCCAGAATCAATCCTCAGTTATGTTCCCAGGCTACAGGGTTCCAGAATAAAACGTCAGTCATGTTCCCAGTCCACAGGGTTCCAGAACCAAGGCTCAGTCACGTTCCCAGGGCACAGTATTCCACAATCTAAACAGATGTCATGTTCCCAGGCCTCAGGGTTCCAGAATCCACCCATGTCATGTTCCCAGGCCACAGGGTTCCAGAATCAATCCTCAGTTATGTTCCCAGGCTACAGGGTTCCAGAATAAAACCTCAGTCATATTCCCAGTACATAGGGTTCCAGAACCAAGGCTCAGTCAGGTTCCCGGGGCACAGTATTCCACAATCCAAACAGATGTCATGTTCCCAGGCCACAGGGATCCAGAATCAAACCTCAGTCATGTTGCCAGGCCATAGGGTACCACCATCAAACCTCAGTTATATTCCCAGGACTAAGGTTTCCAGAATCAAACCGATTTCATGTTTCCAGGCAACAGGGTACCAGAATCTAAACCGATGTCATGTTCCCAGGGCACAGGATTCCACACTCTAACATCAGTCATGTTCCAAGGCCAATGGTTTCCAGAATCAAACCTAAGTCATATTCCCAGGCCACATGGTTCCAGAATCAAACCTCTGTCGTGTTCCCAGGACACAGGGTTCCAGAATAAAACCTCAGTCATTTTCCCTGGACACAGGTTTCAGAAATCAAATCCCAGTCATGTTCCCAGGCCACAGGGTTCCAGAATCAATCCTCAGTTATGTTCCCAGGCTACAGGGTTCCAGAATAAAACGTCAGTCATGTTCCCAGTCCACAGGGTTCCAGAACCAAGGCTCAGTCACGTTCCCAGGGCACAGTATTCCACAATCTAAACAGATGTCATGTTCCCAGGCCTCAGGGTTCCAGAATCCACCCATGTCATGTTCCCAGGCCACAGGGTTCCAGAATCAATCCTCAGTTATGTTCCCAGGCTACAAGGTTCCAGAATAAAACCTCAGTCATGTTCCCAGGCCTCAGGGTTCCAGAATCCACCCATGTCATGTTCCCAGGCCACAGGGTTCCAGAATCAATCCTCAGTTATGTTCCCAGGCTACAGGGTTCCAGAATAAAACCTCAGTCATGTTCCCAGTCCATAGGGTTCCAGAACCAAGGCTCAGTCAGGTTCCCGGGGCACAGTATTCCACAATCCAAACAGATGTCATGTTCCCAGGCCACAGGCATCCAGAATCAAACCTCAGTCATGTTGCCAGGCCATAGGGTACCACCATTAAACCTCAGTTATATTCCCAGGACTAAGGTTTCCAGAATCAAACCGATTTCATGTTTCCAGGCAACAGGGTACCAGAATCTAAACCGATGTCATGTTCCCAGGGCACAGGATTCCACACTCTAACATCAGTCATGTTCCAAGGCCAATGGTTTCCAGAATCAAACCTAAGTCATATTCCCAGGCCACATGGTTACACAATCAAACCTCAGTCGTGTTCCCAGGACACAGGGTTCCAGAATAAAACCTCAGTCATGTTCCCTGGACACAGGTTTCAGAAATCAAATCCCAGTCATGTTCCCAGGCCACAGGGTTCCACAATTAAACCTCAGTCATATTCCCAGGCCAGAGGGTTCCACAATCAAACCTCAGTCCTGTTGCCAGGCCACGGTTCCACCATCAAGCCTCAGTCATGTTCCCAGGTCAGAGTGTTCCACAATCTAACCTAAGTCATCTTGCCAAGCCACAGGGTTCCACCATCAAACCTCAGGCATATTGCCAGGCCACAGTGTTCCACCATCAAGCCTCACTCATGTTCCCAAGCCTGAGGGTTCCACTATCAAACCTCAATCATGTTGCCAGGCCACAGGATTCAACCATGAAACCTCAGTCATGTTCCCAGTAAACAGGGCTCCAGAATCAAACCAATGTCATGTTCCCATGCCACGGGGTTCCAGTATCAGGCCTCAGGCATGGTCCCCGTGCACAGGGTTCCAAATCAAACCTCAGTCATGTTGCCAGTCCACAGGTTTCTGCCATCAAACCTCAGTCATGTTCCCAGTAAACAGGGCTCCAGAATCAAGCCTCAGTCATTTTGCCAGGCCAGAGTGTTCCACCATCAAACCTCAGTCATGATCCCAGGCCACATGTTTCCACAATGAAACCTCAGTCATTTTCCCAGGCCAAAGGTTTCCAGAATCAAACCTCAGTCATATTCCCAGGACACATGGTTCCAGAATCAACCTGAGTCATGTTCGAAGGCCACAGGTTTCAACAATCAAACCTCAGTCATGTTCCCAGGACACAGGTGTCCAGAATCAAACCTCAGTCATGTTCCCAGAGAACAGGCTTCCAGAAACAAACCTCAGTCATGTTCCCAAGCCACAGGGTTGCAGAATCAAACCTCAGTCTTGTTCCCAGGACACAGGTGTCCAGAATCAAACCGCAGTCATGTTCCCAGGGAACAGGCTTCCAGAAACAAACCTCAGTCATGTTCCCAGGCCACAGGGTTCCAGAATCAAACTTCAGTCTTGTTCCCAGGACACAGGTTTCCAGAATCAACCAGATATCATGTTCCCTGGCCACAGTCTTCCAGAATCAATCCTCAGTCATGTTGCCAGGCCACAGGTTTCCACCATCAAACCTCAGACATGTTCCCAGGCCACAGGGTACCAGAGTCAAACCGTTCGCAGGTTCCCAGGCCACAGAGTTCCAGAATCCACCGATGTCATGCGGCCAGGCCACAGGGTTCCAGAATCAATCCTCAGTTATGTTCGCAGGCTACAGGGTTCCAGAATAAAACCTCAGTCATATTCCCAGTACATAGGGTTCCAGAACCAAGGCTCAGTCAGGTTCCCGGGTCACAGTATTCCACAATCTAAACAGATGTCTTGTTCCCAGGCCTCAGGGTTCCAGAATCCACCCATGTTATGTTCCCAGGCCACAGGGTTCCAGAATCAATCCTCAGTTATGTTCCCAGGCTACAGGGTTCCAGAATAAAACCTCAGTCATGTTCCCTGGACACAGGTTTCAGAAATCAAATCCCAGTCATGTTCCCAGGCCACAGGGTTCCACAATTAAACCTCAGTCATATTCCCACGCCAGAGGGTTCCACAATCAAACCTCAGTCCTGTTGCCAGGCCACGGTTCCACCATCAAGCCTCAGTCATGTTCCCAGGTCAGAGTGTTCCACAATCTAACCTAAGTCATCTTGCCAAGCCAAAGGGTTCCACCATCAAACCTCAGGCATATTGCCAGGCCACAGTGTTCCACCATCAAGCCTCACTCATGTTCCCAAGCCTGAGGGTTCCACTATCAAACCTCAATCATGTTGCCAGGCCACAGGATTCAACCATGAAACCTCAGTCATGTTCCCAGTAAACAGGGCTCCAGAATCAAACCAATGTCATGTTCCCATGCCACGGGGTTCCAGTATCAGGCCTCAGTCATGGTCCCCGTGCACAGGGTTCCAAATCAAACCTCAGTCATGTTGCCAGTCCACAGGTTTCTGCCATCAAACCTCAGTCATGTTCCCAGTAAACAGGGCTCCAGAATCAAGCCTCAGTCATTTTGCCAGGCCAGAGTGTTCCACCATCAAACCTCAGTCATGATCCCAGGCCACATGTTTCCACAATGAAACCTCAGTCATTTTCCCAGGCCAAAGGTTTCCAGAATCAAACATCAGTCATATTCCCAGGACACATGGTTCCAGAATCAACCTAAGTCATGTTCGAAGGCCACAGTTTTCAACAATCAAACCTCAGTCATGTTCCCAGTCCACAGGGTTCCAGAATCAAGGCTCAGTCAGGTACCCGGGGCACAGTATTCCACAATCTAAACAGATGTCATGTTCCCAGGCATCAGGGTTCCAGAATCCACCCATGTCATGTTCCCAGGCCACAGGGTTCCAGAATCAATCCTCAGTTATGTTCCCAGGTTACAGGGTTCCAGAATAAAACCTCAGTCATATTCCCTGTACATAGGGTTCCAGAACCAAGGCTCAGTCAGGTTCCCGGGTCACAGTATTCCACAATCTAAACAGATGTCTTGTTCCCAGGCCTCAGGGTTCCAGAATCCACCCATGTTATGTTCCCAGGCCACAGGGTTCCAGAATCAATCCTCAGTTATGTTCCCAGGCTACAGGGTTCCAGAATAAAACCTCAGTCATGTTCCTAGTGCACAGTGTTCCAGAACCAAGGCTCAGTCAGGTTCCCGGGCCAAAGTATTCCACAATCTAAACAGATGTCATGTTTCCAGGCCACAGGTCTTCAGAATCACGCTTCAGTCATTTTCCCAGGCCACAGAGACCTAGAATCAAACCTCAGTCATGTTGCCAGGCCTCAGATTTCCGGAATCAAACCGATTTCGTGTTCCCAGGCCACAGGGTTCCAGAGTCAAACCGTTCGCAGGTTCCCAGGCCACAGTGTTCCAGAATCCACCGATGTCATGTTCCCAGGCCACAGGCTTCCAGAATCAATCCTCAGTTATGTTCCCAGGCTACA
Source organism: Balaenoptera physalus (assembly GCF_965194825.1). NCBI lineage: Eukaryota > Metazoa > Chordata > Mammalia > Artiodactyla > Balaenopteridae > Balaenoptera > Balaenoptera physalus. The sequence continues at coordinate 163,641 of NW_028125482.1, read as the reverse complement.
GGGTTCCAGAATAAAACCTCAGTCATGTTCCCAGTCCACAGGGTTCCAGAACCAAGGCTCAGTCAGGTTCCCGGGCCACAGTATTCCACAATCTAAACAGATGTCATGTTCCAAGGCCTCAGTTTTCCAGAATCCACCCATGTCATGTTCCTGGGCCACAGGGTTCCAAAGTGAATCCTCAGTTATGTTCCCAGGCTACACGGCTCCAGAATAAAACCTCAGTAATATTCCCATTCCACAGGTTTCCAGAACCAACGCTCAGTCAAGTTCCCAGGCCACAGGATTCCACAATCTAAACAGATTTCATGTTCCCAGGCCTCAGGGTTCCAGAATCCACCCATGTCATGTTAACAGGACACAGGGTTCCAGAATGAAACCTCAGTCATGTTCCCAGTCCACAGTGGTCCAGAACCAAGGCTCAGTCAGGTTCCCGGGGCACAGTATTCCACAATCTAAACAGATGTCATATTCCCAGGCCACAGGGATCCAGAATCAAACCTCAGTCATGTTGCCAGGCCATAGGGTACCACCATCAAACCTCAGTCATATTCCCAGACCTCAGGTTTACAGAATCAAACCGATTTCATGTTCCCAGGCAACAGGGTACCAGAATCCAAACCGATGTCATGTTCCCAAGCCACAGGATTCCACATTCTAACATCAGTCATGTTCCCAGGCCAATGGTTTCCAGAATCAAACCTCAGTCATATTCCCAGGCCACATGGTTACAGAATCAAACCTCAGTCGTGTTCCCAGGACACAGGGTTCCAGAATAAAACCTCAGTCATGTTCCCTGGACACAGGTTTCAGAAATCAAATCCCAGTCATGTTCCCAGGCCACAGGGTTCCACAATTAAACCTCAGTCATATTCCCAGGCCAGAGGGTTCCACAATCAAACCTCAGTCCTGTTGCCAGGCCACGGTTCCACCATCAAGCCTCAGTCATGTTCCCAGGTCAGAGTGTTCCACAATCTAACCTAAGTCATCTTGCCAAGCCAAAGGGTTCCACCATCAAACCTCAGGCATATTGCCAGGCCACAGTGTTCCACCATCAAGCCTCACTCATGTTCCCAAGCCTGAGGGTTCCACTATCAAACCTCAATCATGTTGCCAGGCCACAGGATTCAACCATGAAACCTCAGTCATGTTCCCAGTAAACAGGGCTCCAGAATCAAACCAATGTCATGTTCCCATGCCACGGGGTTCCAGTATCAGGCCTCAGGCATGGTCCCCGTGCACAGGGTTCCAAATCAAACCTCAGTCATGTTGCCAGTCCACAGGTTTCTGCCATCAAACCTCAGTCATGTTCCCAGTAAACAGGGCTCCAGAATCAAGCCTCAGTCATTTTGCCAGGCCAGAGTGTTCCACCATCAAACCTCAGTCATGATCCCAGGCCACATGTTTCCACAATGAAACCTCAGTCATTTTCCCAGGCCAAAGGTTTCCAGAATCAAACCTCAGTCATATTCCCAGGACACATGGTTCCAGAATCAACCTGAGTCATGTTCGAAGGCCACAGGTTTCAACAATCAAACCTCAGTCATGTTCCCAGGACACAGGTGTCCAGAATCAAACCTCAGTCATGTTCCCAGAGAACAGGCTTCCAGAAACAAACCTCAGTCATGTTCCCAAGCCACAGGGTTGCAGAATCAAACCTCAGTCTTGTTCCCAGGACACAGGTGTCCAGAATCAAACCGCAGTCATGTTCCCAGGGAACAGGCTTCCAGAAACAAACCTCAGTCATGTTCCCAGGCCACAGGGTTCCAGAATCAAACTTCAGTCTTGTTCCCAGGACACAGGTTTCCAGAATCAACCAGATATCATGTCCCTGGCCACAGTCTTCCAGAATCAATCCTCAGTCATGTTGCCAGGCCACAGGTTTCCACCATCAAACCTCAGACATGTTCCCAGGCCACAGGGTACCAGAGTCAAACCGTTCGCAGGTTCCCAGGCCACAGAGTTCCAGAATCCACCGATGTCATGCGGCCAGGCCACAGGGTTCCAGAATCAATCCTCAGTTATGTTCGCAGGCTACAGGGTTCCGGAATAAAACCTCAGTCATGTTCCCAGTCCACAGGGTTCCAGAATCAAGGCTCAGTCAGGTACCCGGGGCACAGTATTCCACAATCTAAACAGATGTCATGTTCCCAGGCCTCAGGGTTCCAGAATCCACCCATGTCATGTTCCCAGGCCACAGGGTTCCAGAATCAATCCTCAGTTATGTTCCCAGTCTACAGGGTTCCAGAATAAAACCTCAGTCATATTCCCAGTACATAGGGTTCCAGAACCAAGGGTCAGTCAGGTTCCCGGGGCACAGTATTCCACAATCTAAACAGATGTCATGTTCCCAGGCCACAGGGATCCAGAATCAAACCTCAGTCATGTTGCCAGGCCATAGGGTACCACCATCAAACCTCAGTTATATTCCCAGGACTAAGGTTTCCAGAATCAAACCGATTTCATGTTTCCAGGCAACAGGGTACCAGAATCTAAACCGATGTCATGTTCCCAGGGCACAGGATTCCACACTCTAACATCAGTCATGTTCCAAGGCCAATGGTTTCCAGAATCAAACCTAAGTCATATTCCCAGGCCACATGGTTCCAGAATCAAACCTCTGTCGTGTTCCCAGGACACAGGGTTCCAGAATAAAACCTCAGTCATTTTCCCTGGACACAGGTTTCAGAAATCAAATCCCAGTCATGTTCCCAGGCCACAGGGTTCCAGAATCAATCCTCAGTTATGTTCCCAGGCTACAGGGTTCCAGAATAAAACGTCAGTCATGTTCCCAGTCCACAGGGTTCCAGAACCAAGGCTCAGTCACGTTCCCAGGGCACAGTATTCCACAATCTAAACAGATGTCATGTTCCCAGGCCTCAGGGTTCCAGAATCCACCCATGTCATGTTCCCAGGCCACAGGGTTCCAGAATCAATCCTCAGTTATGTTCCCAGGCTACAAGGTTCCAGAATAAAACCTCAGTCATGTTCCCAGGCCTCAGGGTTCCAGAATCCACCCATGTCATGTTCCCAGGCCACAGGGTTCCAGAATCAATCCTCAGTTATGTTCCCAGGCTACAGGGTTCCAGAATAAAACCTCAGTCATGTTCCCAGTCCATAGGGTTCCAGAACCAAGGCTCAGTCAGGTTCCCGGGGCACAGTATTCCACAATCCAAACAGATGTCATGTTCCCAGGCCACAGGCATCCAGAATCAAACCTCAGTCATGTTGCCAGGCCATAGGGTACCACCATCAAACCTCAGTTATATTCCCAGGACTAAGGTTTCCAGAATCAAACCGATTTCATGTTTCCAGGCAACAGGGTACCAGAATCTAAACCGATGTCATGTTCCCAGGGCACAGGATTCCACACTCTAACATCAGTCATGTTCCAAGGCCAATGGTTTCCAGAATCAAACCTAAGTCATATTCCCAGGCCACATGGTTACACAATCAAACCTCAGTCGTGTTCCCAGGACACAGGGTTCCAGAATAAAACCTCAGTCATGTTCCCTGGACACAGGTTTCAGAAATCAAATCCCAGTCATGTTCCCAGGCCACAGGGTTCCACAATTAAACCTCAGTCATATTCCCAGGCCAGAGGGTTCCACAATCAAACCTCAGTCCTGTTGCCAGGCCACGGTTCCACCATCAAGCCTCAGTCATGTTCCCAGGTCAGAGTGTTCCACAATCTAACCTAAGTCATCTTGCCAAGCCACAGGGTTCCACCATCAAACCTCAGGCATATTGCCAGGCCACAGTGTTCCACCATCAAGCCTCACTCATGTTCCCAAGCCTGAGGGTTCCACTATCAAACCTCAATCATGTTGCCAGGCCACAGGATTCAACCATGAAACCTCAGTCATGTTCCCAGTAAACAGGGCTCCAGAATCAAACCAATGTCATGTTCCCATGCCACGGGGTTCCAGTATCAGGCCTCAGGCATGGTCCCCGTGCACAGGGTTCCAAATCAAACCTCAGTCATGTTGCCAGTCCACAGGTTTCTGCCATCAAACCTCAGTCATGTTCCCAGTAAACAGGGCTCCAGAATCAAGCCTCAGTCATTTTGCCAGGCCAGAGTGTTCCACCATCAAACCTCAGTCATGATCCCAGGCCACATGTTTCCACAATGAAACCTCAGTCATTTTCCCAGGCCAAAGGTTTCCAGAATCAAACCTCAGTCATATTCCCAGGACACATGGTTCCAGAATCAACCTGAGTCATGTTCGAAGGCCACAGGTTTCAACAATCAAACCTCAGTCATGTTCCCAGGACACAGGTGTCCAGAATCAAACCTCAGTCATGTTCCCAGAGAACAGGCTTCCAGAAACAAACCTCAGTCATGTTCCCAAGCCACAGGGTTGCAGAATCAAACCTCAGTCTTGTTCCCAGGACACAGGTGTCCAGAATCAAACCGCAGTCATGTTCCCAGGGAACAGGCTTCCAGAAACAAACCTCAGTCATGTTCCCAGGCCACAGGGTTCCAGAATCAAACTTCAGTCTTGTTCCCAGGACACAGGTTTCCAGAATCAACCAGATATCATGTTCCCTGGCCACAGTCTTCCAGAATCAATCCTCAGTCATGTTGCCAGGCCACAGGTTTCCACCATCAAACCTCAGACATGTTCCCAGGCCACAGGGTACCAGAGTCAAACCGTTCGCAGGTTCCCAGGCCACAGAGTTCCAGAATCCACCGATGTCATGCGGCCAGGCCACAGGGTTCCAGAATCAATCCTCAGTTATGTTCGCAGGCTACAGGGTTCCGGAATAAAACCTCAGTCATGTTCCCAGTCCACAGGGTTCCAGAATCAAGGCTCAGTCAGGTACCCGGGGCACAGTATTCCACAATCTAAACAGATTTCATGTTCCCAGGCCTCAGGGTTCCAGAATCCACCCATGTCATGTTCCCAGGCCACAGGGTTCCAGAATCAATCCTCAGTTATGTTCCCAGTCTACAGGGTTCCAGAATAAAACCTCAGTCATATTCCCAGTACATAGGGTTCCAGAACCAAGGCTCAGTCAGGTTCCCGGGGCACAGTATTCCACAATCTAAACAGATGTCATGTTCCCAGGCCACAGGGATCCAGAATCAAACCTCAGTCATGTTGCCAGGCCATAGGGTACCACCATCAAACCTCAGTTATATTCCCAGGACTAAGGTTTCCAGAATCAAACCGATTTCATGTTTCCAGGCAACAGGGTACCAGAATCTAAACCGATGTCATGTTCCCAGGGCACAGGATTCCACACTCTAACATCAGTCATGTTCCAAGGCCAATGGTTTCCAGAATCAAACCTAAGTCATATTCCCAGGCCACATGGTTCCAGAATCAAACCTCTGTCGTGTTCCCAGGACACAGGGTTCCAGAATAAAACCTCAGTCATGTTCCCTGGACACAGGTTTCAGAAATCAAATCCCAGTCATGTTCCCAGGCCACAGGGTTCCACAATTAAACCTCAGTCATATTCCCAGGCCAGAGGGTTCCACAATCAAACCTCAGTCCTGTTGCCAGGCCACGGTTCCACCATCAAGCCTCAGTCATGTTCCCAGGTCAGAGTGTTCCACAATCTAACCTAAGTCATCTTGCCAAGCCACAGGGTTCCACCATCAAACCTCAGGCATATTGCCAGGCCACAGTGTTCCACCATCAAGCCTCACTCATGTTCCCAAGCCTGAGGGTTCCACTATCAAATCTCAATCATGTTGCCAGGCCACAGGATTCAACCATGAAACCTCAGTCATGTTCCCAGTAAACAGGGCTCCAGAATCAAACCAATGTCATGTTCCCATGCCACGGGGTTCCAGTATCAGGCCTCAGGCATGGTCCCCGTGCACAGGGTTCCAAATCAAACCTCAGTCATGTTGCCAGTCCACAGGTTTCTGCCATCAAACCTCAGTCATGTTCCCAGTAAACAGGGCTCCAGAATCAAGCCTCAGTCATTTTGCCAGGCCAGAGTGTTCCACCATCAAACCTCAGTCATGATCCCAGGCCACATGTTTCCACAATGAAACCTCAGTCATTTTCCCAGGCCAAAGGTTTCCAGAATCAAACCTCAGTCATATTCCCAGGACACATGGTTCCAGAATCAACCTGAGTCATGTTCGAAGGCCACAGGTTTCAACAATCAAACCTCAGTCATGTTCCCAGGACACAGGTGTCCAGAATCAAACCTCAGTCATGTTCCCAGAGAACAGGCTTCCAGAAACAAACCTCAGTCATGTTCCCAAGCCACAGGGTTGCAGAATCAAACCTCAGTCTTGTTCCCAGGACACAGGTGTCCAGAATCAAACCGCAGTCATGTTCCCAGGGAACAGGCTTCCAGAAACAAACCTCAGTCATGTTCCCAGGCCACAGGGTTCCAGAATCAAACTTCAGTCTTGTTCCCAGGACACAGGTTTCCAGAATCAACCAGATATCATGTTCCCTGGCCACAGTCTTCCAGAATCAATCCTCAGTCATGTTGCCAGGCCACAGGTTTCCACCATCAAACCTCAGACATGTTCCCAGGCCACAGGGTACCAGAGTCAAACCGTTCGCAGGTTCCCAGGCCACAGAGTTCCAGAATCCACCGATGTCATGCGGCCAGGCCACAGGGTTCCAGAATCAATCCTCAGTTATGTTCGCAGGCTACAGGGTTCCGGAATAAAACCTCAGTCATGTTCCCAGTCCACAGGGTTCCAGAATCAAGGCTCAGTCAGGTACCCGGGGCACAGTATTCCACAATCTAAACAGATGTCATGTTCCCAGGCCTCCGGGTTCCAGAATCCACCCATGTCATGTTCCCAGGCCACAGGGTTCCAGAATCAATCCTCAGTTATGTTCCCAGTCTACAGGGTTCCAGAATAAAACCTCAGTCATATTCCCAGTACATAGGGTTCCAGAACCAAGGCTCAGTCAGGTTCCCGGGGCACAGTATTCCACAATCTAAACAGATGTCATGTTCCCAGGCCACAGGGATCCAGAATCAAACCTCAGTCATGTTGCCAGGCCATAGGGTACCACCATCAAACCTCAGTTATATTCCCAGGACTAAGGTTTCCAGAATCAAACCGATTTCATGTTTCCAGGCAACAGGGTACCAGAATCTAAACCGATGTCATGTTCCCAGGGCACAGGATTCCACACTCTAACATCAGTCATGTTCCAAGGCCAATGGTTTCCAGAATCAAACCTAAGTCATATTCCCAGGCCACATGGTTCCAGAATCAAACCTCTGTCGTGTTCCCAGGACACAGGGTTCCAGAATAAAACCTCAGTCATGTTCCCTGGACACAGGTTTCAGAAATCAAATCCCAGTCATGTTCCCAGGCCACAGGGTTCCACAATTAAACCTCAGTCATATTCCCAGGCCAGAGGGTTCCACAATCAAACCTCAGTCCTGTTGCCAGGCCACGGTTCCACCATCAAGCCTCAGTCATGTTCCCAGGTCAGAGTGTTCCACAATCTAACCTAAGTCATCTTGCCAAGCCACAGGGTTCCACCATCAAACCTCAGGCATATTGCCAGGCCACAGTGTTCCACCATCAAGCCTCACTCATGTTCCCAAGCCTGAGGGTTCCACTATCAAACCTCAATCATGTGGCCAGGCCACAGGATTCAACCATGAAACCTCAGTCATGTTCCCAGTAAACAGGGCTCCAGAATCAAACCAATGTCATGTTCCCATGCCACGGGGTTCCAGTATCAGGCCTCAGTCATGGTCCCCGTGCACAGGATTCCAAATCAAACCTCAGTCATGTTGCCAGTCCACAGGTTTCTGCCATCAAACCTCAGTCATGTTCCCAGTAAACAGGGCTCCAGAATCAAGCCTCAGTCATTTTGCCAGGCCAGAGTGTTCCACCATCAAACCTCAGTCATGATCCCAGGCCACATGTTTCCACAATGAAACCTCAGTCATTTTCCCAGGCCAAAGGTTTCCAGAATCAAACCTCAGTCATATTCCCAGGACACATGGTTCCAGAATCAACCTGAGTCATGTTCGAAGGCCACAGGTTTCAACAATCAAACCTCAGTCATGTTCCCAGGACACAGGTGTCCAGAATCAAACCTCAGTCATGTTCCCAGAGAACAGGCTTCCAGAAACAAACCTCAGTCATGTTCCCAAGCCACAGGGTTGCAGAATCAAACCTCAGTCTTGTTCCCAGGACACAGGTGTCCAGAATCAAACCGCAGTCATGTTCCCAGGGAACAGGCTTCCAGAAACAAACCTCAGTCATGTTCCCAGGCCACAGGGTTCCAGAATCAAACTTCAGTCTTGTTCCCAGGACACAGGTTTCCAGAATCAACCAGATATCATGTTCCCTGGCCACAGTCTTCCAGAATCAATCCTCAGTCATGTTGCCAGGCCACAGGTTTCCACCATCAAACCTCAGACATGTTCCCAGGCCACAGGGTACCAGAGTCAAACCGTTCGCAGGTTCCCAGGCCACAGAGTTCCAGAATCCACCGATGTCATGCGGCCAGGCCACAGGGTTCCAGAATCAATCCTCAGTTATGTTCGCAGGCTACAGGGTTCCAGAATAAAACCTCAGTCATATTCCCAGTACATAGGGTTCCAGAACCAAGGCTCAGTCAGGTTCCCGGGTCACAGTATTCCACAATCTAAACAGATGTCTTGTTCCCAGGCCTCAGGTTTCCAGAATCCACCCATGTTATGTTCCCAGGCCACAGGGTTCCAGAATCAATCCTCAGTTATGTTCCCAGGCTACAGGGTTCCAGAATAAAACCTCAGTCATGTTCCCTGGACACAGGTTTCAGAAATCAAATCCCAGTCATGTTCCCAGGCCACAGGGTTCCACAATTAAACCTCAGTCATATTCCCACACCAGAGGGTTCCACAATCAAACCTCAGTCCTGTTGCCAGGCCACGGTTCCACCATCAAGCCTCAGTCATGTTCCCAGGTCAGAGTGTTCCACAATCTAACCTAAGTCATCTTGCCAAGCCAAAGGGTTCCACCATCAAACCTCAGGCATATTGCCAGGCCACAGTGTTCCACCATCAAGCCTCACTCATGTTCCCAAGCCTGAGGGTTCCACTATCAAACCTCAATCATGTTGCCAGGCCACAGGATTCAACCATGAAACCTCAGTCATGTTCCCAGTAAACAGGGCTCCAGAATCAAACCAATGTCATGTTCCCATGCCACGGGGTTCCAGTATCAGGCCTCAGTCATGGTCCCCGTGCACAGGGTTCCAAATCAAACCTCAGTCATGTTGCCAGTCCACAGGTTTCTGCCATCAAACCTCAGTCATGTTCCCAGTAAACAGGGCTCCAGAATCAAGCCTCAGTCATTTTGCCAGGCCAGAGTGTTCCACCATCAAACCTCAGTCATGATCCCAGGCCACATGTTTCCACAATGAAACCTCAGTCATTTTCCCAGGCCAAAGGTTTCCAGAATCAAACATCAGTCATATTCCCAGGACACATGGTTCCAGAATCAACCTAAGTCATGTTCGAAGGCCACAGTTTTCAACAATCAAACCTCAGTCATGTTCCCAGTCCACAGGGTTCCAGAACCAAGGCTCAGTCAGGTTCCCGGGGCACAGTATTCCACAATCTAAACAGATGTCATGTTCCCAGGCCACAGGGATCCAGAATCAAACTTCAGTCATGTTGCCAGGCCATAGGGTACCACCATCAAACCTCAGTTATATTCCCAGGACTAAGGTTTCCAGAATCAAACCGATTTCATGTTTCCAGGCAACAGGGTACCAGAATCTAAACCGATGTCATGTTCCCAGGGCACAGGATTCCACACTCTAACATCAGTCATGTTCCAAGGCCAATGGTTTCCAGAATCAAACCTAAGTCATATTCCCAGGCCACATGGTTCCAGAATCAAACCTCTGTCGTGTTCCCAGGACACAGGGTTCCAGAATAAAACCTCAGTCATTTTCCCTGGACACAGGTTTCAGAAATCAAATCCCAGTCATGTTCCCAGGCCACAGGGTTCCAGAATCAATCCTCAGTTATGTTCCCAGGCTACAGGGTTCCAGAATAAAACGTCAGTCATGTTCCCAGTCCACAGGGTTCCAGAACCAAGGCTCAGTCACGTTCCCAGGGCACAGTATTCCACAATCTAAACAGATGTCATGTTCCCAGGCCTCAGGGTTCCAGAATCCACCCATGTCATGTTCCCAGGCCACAGGGTTCCAGAATCAATCCTCAGTTATGTTCCCAGGCTACAAGGTTCCAGAATAAAACCTCAGTCATGTTCCCAGGCCTCAGGGTTCCAGAATCCACCCATGTCATGTTCCCAGGCCACAGGGTTCCAGAATCAATCCTCAGTTATGTTCCCAGGCTACAGGGTTCCAGAATAAAACCTCAGTCATGTTCCCAGTCCATAGGGTTCCAGAACCAAGGCTCAGTCAGGTTCCCGGGGCACAGTATTCCACAATCCAAACAGATGTCATGTTCCCAGGCCACAGGCATCCAGAATCAAACCTCAGTCATGTTGCCAGGCCATAGGGTACCACCATCAAACCTCAGTTATATTCCCAGGACTAAGGTTTCCAGAATCAAACCGATTTCATGTTTCCAGGCAACAGGGTACCAGAATCTAAACCGATGTCATGTTCCCAGGGCACAGGATTCCACACTCTAACATCAGTCATGTTCCCAGGCCAATGGTTTCCAGAATCAAACCTAAGTCATATTCCCAGGCCACATGGTTACACAATCAAACCTCAGTCGTGTTCCCAGGACACAGGGTTCCAGAATAAAACCTCAGTCATGTTCCCTGGACACAGGTTTCAGAAATCAAATCCCAGTCATGTTCCCAGGCCACAGGGTTCCACAATTAAACCTCAGTCATATTCCCAGGCCAGAGGGTTCCACAATCAAACCTCAGTCCTGTTGCCAGGCCACGGTTCCACCATCAAGCCTCAGTCATGTTCCCAGGTCAGAGTGTTCCACAATCTAACCTAAGTCATCTTGCCAAGCCACAGGGTTCCACCATCAAACCTCAGGCATATTGCCAGGCCACAGTGTTCCACCATCAAGCCTCACTCATGTTCCCAAGCCTGAGGGTTCCACTATCAAACCTCAATCATGTTGCCAGGCCACAGGATTCAACCATGAAACCTCAGTCATGTTCCCAGTAAACAGGGCTCCAGAATCAAACCAATGTCATGTTCCCATGCCACGGGGTTCCAGTATCAGGCCTCAGGCATGGTCCCCGTGCACAGGGTTCCAAATCAAACCTCAGTCATGTTGCCAGTCCACAGGTTTCTGCCATCAAACCTCAGTCATGTTCCCAGTAAACAGGGCTCCAGAATCAAGCCTCAGTCATTTTGCCAGGCCAGAGTGTTCCACCATCAAACCTCAGTCATGATCCCAGGCCACATGTTTCCACAATGAAACCTCAGTCATTTTCCCAGGCCAAAGTTTTCCAGAATCAAACCTCAGTCATATTCCCAGGACACATGGTTCCAGAATCAACCTGAGTCATGTTCGAAGGCCACAGGTTTCAACAATCAAACCTCAGTCATGTTCCCAGGACACAGGTGTCCAGAATCAAACCTCAGTCATGTTCCCAGAGAACAGGCTTCCAGAAACAAACCTCAGTCATGTTCCCAAGCCACAGGGTTGCAGAATCAAACCTCAGTCTTGTTCCCAGGACACAGGTGTCCAGAATCAAACCGCAGTCATGTTCCCAGGGAACAGGCTTCCAGAAACAAACCTCAGTCATGTTCCCAGGCCACAGGGTTCCAGAATCAAACTTCAGTCTTGTTCCCAGGACACAGGTTTCCAGAATCAACCAGATATCATGTTCCCTGGCCACAGTCTTCCAGAATCAATCCTCAGTCATGTTGCCAGGCCACAGGTTTCCACCATCAAACCTCAGACATGTTCCCAGGCCACAGGGTACCAGAGTCAAACCGTTCGCAGGTTCCCAGGCCACAGAGTTCCAGAATCCACCGATGTCATGCGGCCAGGCCACAGGGTTCCAGAATCAATCCTCAGTTATGTTCGCAGGCTACAGGGTTCCGGAATAAAACCTCAGTCATGTTCCCAGTCCACAGGGTTCCAGAATCAAGGCTCAGTCAGGTACCCGGGGCACAGTATTCCACAATCTAAACAGATGTCATGTTCCCAGGCCTCAGGGTTCCAGAATCCACCCATGTCATGTTCCCAGGCCACAGGGTTCCAGAATCAATCCTCAGTTATGTTCCCAGTCTACAGGGTTCCAGAATAAAACCTCAGTCATATTCCCAGTACATAGGGTTCCAGAACCAAGGCTCAGTCAGGTTCCCGGGGCACAGTATTCCACAATCTAAACAGATGTCATGTTCCCAGGCCACAGGGATCCAGAATCAAACCTCAGTCATGTTGCCAGGCCATAGGGTACCACCATCAAACCTCAGTTATATTCCCAGGACTAAGGTTTCCAGAATCAAACCGATTTCATGTTTCCAGGCAACAGGGTACCAGAATCTAAACCGATGTCATGTTCCCAGGGCACAGGATTCCACACTCTAACATCAGTCATGTTCCAAGGCCAATGGTTTCCAGAATCAAACCTAAGTCATATTCCCAGGCCACATGGTTCCAGAATCAAACCTCTGTCGTGTTCCCAGGACACAGGGTTCCAGAATAAAACCTCAGTCATGTTCCCTGGACACAGGTTTCAGAAATCAAATCCCAGTCATGTTCCCAGGCCACAGGGTTCCACAATTAAACCTCAGTCATATTCCCAGGCCAGAGGGTTCCACAATCAAACCTCAGTCCTGTTGCCAGGCCACGGTTCCACCATCAAGCCTCAGTCATGTTCCCAGGTCAGAGTGTTCCACAATCTAACCTAAGTCATCTTGCCAAGCCACAGGGTTCCACCATCAAACCTCAGGCATATTGCCAGGCCACAGTGTTCCACCATCAAGCCTCACTCATGTTCCCAAGCCTGAGGGTTCCACTATCAAATCTCAATCATGTTGCCAGGCCACAGGATTCAACCATGAAACCTCAGTCATGTTCCCAGTAAACAGGGCTCCAGAATCAAACCAATGTCATGTTCCCATGCCACGGGGTTCCAGTATCAGGCCTCAGGCATGGTCCCCGTGCACAGGGTTCCAAATCAAACCTCAGTCATGTTGCCAGTCCACAGGTTTCTGCCATCAAACCTCAGTCATGTTCCCAGTAAACAGGGCTCCAGAATCAAGCCTCAGTCATTTTGCCAGGCCAGAGTGTTCCACCATCAAACCTCAGTCATGATCCCAGGCCACATGTTTCCACAATGAAACCTCAGTCATTTTCCCAGGCCAAAGGTTTCCAGAATCAAACCTCAGTCATATTCCCAGGACACATGGTTCCAGAATCAACCTGAGTCATGTTCGAAGGCCACAGGTTTCAACAATCAAACCTCAGTCATGTTCCCAGGACACAGGTGTCCAGAATCAAACCTCAGTCATGTTCCCAGAGAACAGGCTTCCAGAAACAAACCTCAGTCATGTTCCCAAGCCACAGGGTTGCAGAATCAAACCTCAGTCTTGTTCCCAGGACACAGGTGTCCAGAATCAAACCGCAGTCATGTTCCCAGGGAACAGGCTTCCAGAAACAAACCTCAGTCATGTTCCCAGGCCACAGGGTTCCAGAATCAAACTTCAGTCTTGTTCCCAGGACACAGGTTTCCAGAATCAACCAGATATCATGTTCCCTGGCCACAGTCTTCCAGAATCAATCCTCAGTCATGTTGCCAGGCCACAGGTTTCCACCATCAAACCTCAGACATGTTCCCAGGCCACAGGGTACCAGAGTCAAACCGTTCGCAGGTTCCCAGGCCACAGAGTTCCAGAATCCACCGATGTCATGCGGCCAGGCCACAGGGTTCCAGAATCAATACTCAGTTATGTTCGCAGGCTACAGGGTTCCGGAATAAAACCTCAGTCATGTTCCCAGTCCACAGGGTTCCAGAATCAAGGCTCAGTCAGGTACCCGGGGCACAGTATTCCACAATCTAAACAGATGTCATGTTCCCAGGCCTCAGGGTTCCAGAATCCACCCATGTCATGTTCCCAGGCCACAGGGTTCCAGAATCAATCCTCAGTTATGTTCCCAGTCTACAGGGTTCCAGAATAAAACCTCAGTCATATTCCCAGTACATAGGGTTCCAGAACCAAGGCTCAGTCAGGTTCCCGGGGCACAGTATTCCACAATCTAAACAGATGTCATGTTCCCAGGCCACAGGGATCCAGAATCAAACCTCAGTCATGTTGCCAGGCCATAGGGTACCACCATCAAACCTCAGTTATATTCCCAGGACTAAGGTTTCCAGAATCAAACCGATTTCATGTTTCCAGGCAACAGGGTACCAGAATCTAAACCGATGTCATGTTCCCAGGGCACAGGAATCCACACTCTAACATCAGTCATGTTCCAAGGCCAATGGTTTCCAGAATCAAACCTAAGTCATATTCCCAGGCCACATGGTTCCAGAATCAAACCTCTGTCGTGTTCCCAGGACACAGGGTTCCAGAATAAAACCTCAGTCATGTTCCCTGGACACAGGTTTCAGAAATCAAATCCCAGTCATGTTCCCAGGCCACAGGGTTCCACAATTAAACCTCAGTCATATTCCCAGGCCAGAGGGTTCCATAATCAAACCTCAGTCCTGTTGCCAGGCCACGGTTCCACCATCAAGCCTCAGTCATGTTCCCAGTAAACAGGGCTCCAGAATCAAACCAATGTCATGTTCCCATGCCACGGGGTTCCAGTATCAGGCCTCAGTCATGGTCCCCGTGCACAGGGTTCCAAATCAAACCTCAGTCATGTTGCCAGTCCACAGGTTTCTGCCATCAAACCTCAGTCATGTTCCCAGTAAACAGGGCTCCAGAATCAAGCCTCAGTCATTTTGCCAGGCCAGAGTGTTCCACCATCGAACCTCAGTCATGATCCCAGGCCACATGTTTCCACAATGAAACCTCAGTCATTTTCTCAGGACAAAGGTTTCCAGAATCAAACCTCAGTCATATTTCCAGGACACATGGTTCCAGAATCAACCTGAGTCATGTTCGAAGGCCACAGGTTTCAACAATCAAACCTCAGTCATGTTCCCAGGACACAGGTGTCCAGAATCAAACCTCAGTCATGTTCCCAGAGAACAGGCTTCCAGAAACAAACCTCAGTCATGTTCCCAAGCCACAGGGTTGCAGAATCAAACCTCAGTCTTGTTCCCAGGACACAGGTGTCCAGAATCAAACCGCAGTCATGTTCCCAGGGAACAGGCTTCCAGAAACAAACCTCAGTCATGTTCCCAGGCCACAGGGTTCCAGAATCAAACTTCAGTCTTGTTCCCAGGACACAGGTTTCCAGAATCAACCAGATATCATGTTCCCTGGCCACAGTCTTCCAGAATCAATCCTCAGTCATGTTGCCAGGCCACAGGTTTCCACCATCAAACCTCAGACATGTTCCCAGGCCACAGGGTACCAGAGTCAAACCGTTCGCAGGTTCCCAGGCCACAGAGTTCCAGAATCCACCGATGTCATGCGGCCAGGCCACAGGGTTCCAGAATCAATCCTCAGTTATGTTCGCAGGCTACAGGGTTCCGGAATAAAACCTCAGTCATGTTCCCAGTCCACAGGGTTCCAGAATCAAGGCTCAGTCAGGTACCCGGGGCACAGTATTCCACAATCTAAACAGATGTCATGTTCCCAGGCCTCAGGGTTCCAGAATCCACCCATGTCATGTTCCCAGGCCGCAGGGTTCCAGAATCAATCCTCACTTATGTTCCCAGGCTACAGGGTTCCAGAATAAAACCTCAGTCATATTCCCAGTACATTGGGTTCCAGAACCAAGGCTCAGTCAGGTTCCCGGGTCACAGTATTCCACAATCTAAACAGATGTCATGTTACCAGGCCTCAGGGTTCCAGAATCCACCCATGTTATGTTCCCAGGCCACAGGGTTCCAGAATCAATCCTCAGTTATGTTCCCAGGCTACAGGGTTCCAGAATAAAACCTCAGTCATGTTCCTAGTGCACAGTGTTCCAGAACCAAGGCTCAGTCAGGTTCCCGGGCCAAAGTATTCCACAATCTAAACAGATGTCATGTTTCCAGGCCACAGGTCTTCAGAATCACGCCTCAGTCATTTTCCCAGGCCACAGAGATCCAGAATCAAACCTCAGTCATGTTGCCAGCCCTCAGATTTCCGGAATCAAACCGATTTCGTGTTCCCAGGCCACAGGGTTCCAGAGTCAAACCGTTCGCAGGTTCCCAGGCCACAGTGTTCCAGAATCCACCGATGTCATGTTCCCAGGCCACAGGCTTCCAGAATCAATCCTCAGTTATGTTCCCAGGCTACAGGGTTCCAGAATAAAACCTCAGTCATGTTCCCAGTCCACAGGGTTCCAGAACCAAGGCTCAGTCAGGTTCCCGGGCCACAGTATTCCACAATCTAAACAGATGTCATGTTCCAAGGCCTCAGGTTTCCAGAATCCACCCATGTCATGTTCCTGGGCCACAGGGTTCCAAAGTGAATCCTCAGTTATGTTCCCAGGCTACACGGCTCCAGAATAAAACCTCAGTCATATTCCCAGTCCACAGGTTTCCAGAACCAAGGCTCAGTCAAGTTCCCAGGCCAAAGTATTCCACAATCTAAACAGATTTCATGTTCCCAGGCCTCAGGGTTCCAGAATCCACCCATGTCATGTTAACAGGACACAGGGTTCCAGAATAAAACCTCAGTCATGTTCCCAGTCCACAGGGGTCCAGAACCAAGGCTCAGTCAGGTTCCCGGGGCACAGTATTCCACAATCTAAACAGATGTCATGTTCCCAGGCCACAGGGATCCAGAATCAAACCTCAGTCATGTTGCCAGGCCATAGGGTACCACCATCAAACCTCAGTCATATTCCCAGGCCTAAGGTTTCCAGAATCAAACCGATTTCATGTTTCCAGGCAACAGGGTACCAGAATCCAAACCGATGTCATGTTCCCAGGGCACAGGATTCCACACTCTAACATCAGTCATGTTCCCAGGCCAATGGTTTCCAGAATCAAACCTAAGTCATATTCCCAGGCCACATGGTTCCAGAATCAAACCTCTGTCGTGTTCCCAGGACACAGGGTTCCAGAATAAAACCTCAGTCATTTTCCCTGGACACAGGTTTCAGAAATCAAATCCCAGTCATGTTCCCAGGCCACAGGGTTGCAGAATCAATCCTCAGTTATGTTCCCAGGCTACAGGGTTCCAGAATAAAACGTCAGTCATGTTCCCAGCCCACAGGGTTCCAGAACCAAGGCTCAGTCACGTTCCCAGGGCACAGTATTCCACAATCTAAACAGATGTCATGTTCCCAGGCCTCAGGGTTCCAGAATCCACCCATGTCATGTTCCCAGGCCACAGGGTTCCAGAATCAATCCTCAGTTATGTTCCCAGGCTACAAGGTTCCAGAATAAAACCTCAGTCATGTTCCTAGTCCACAGGGTTCCAGAATCCACCGTTGTCATGTGCCCAGGCCACAGGGTTCCAGAATCAATCCTCAGTTATGGTCCCAGGCTACAGGGTTCCAGAATAAAACCTCAGTCATGTTCCCAGTCCACAGGGTTCCAGAACCAAGGCTCAGTCAGGTTCCCGGGGCACAGTATTCCACAATCTAAACAGATGTCATGTTCCCAGGCCACAGGTTTCCAGAATCATGCCTCAGTCATGTTCCCAGGCCACAGGCATCCAGAATCAAACCTCAGTCATGTTGCCAGGCCATAGGGTACCACAATCAAACCTCAGTCATATTCCCAGACCTCAGGTTTACAGAATCAAACCGATTTCATGTTCCCAGGCAACAGGGTACCAGAATCCAAACCGATGGCATGTTCCCAGGCCACAGGATTCCACATTCTAACATCAGTCATGTTCCCAGGCCAATGGTTTCCAGAATCAAACCTCAGTCATATTCCCAGGCCACATGGTTACAGAATCAAACCTCAGTCGTGTTCCCAGGACACAGGGTTCCAGAATAAAACCTCAGTCATGTTCCCTGGACACAGGTTTCAGAAATCAAATCCCAGTCATGTTCCCAGGCCACAGGGTTCCACAATTAAACCTCAGTCATATTCCCAGGCCAGAGGGTTCCACAATCAAACCTCAGTCCTGTTGCCAGGCCACGGTTCCACCATCAAGCCTCAGTCATGTTCCCAGGTCAGAGTGTTCCACAATCTAACCTAAGTCATCTTGCCAAGCCACAGGGTTCCACCATCAAACCTCAGGCATATTGCCAGGCCACAGTGTTCCACCATCAAGCCTCACTCATGTTCCCAAGCCTGAGGGTTCCACTATCAAACCTCAATCATGTTGCCAGGCCACAGGATTCAACCATGAAACCTCAGTCATGTTCCCAGTAAACAGGGCTCCAGAATCAAACCAATGTCATGTTCCCATGCCACGGGGTTCCAGTATCAGGCCTCAGTCATGGTCCCCGTGCACAGGGTTCCAAATCAAACCTCAGTCATGTTGCCAGTCCACAGGTTTCTGCCATCAAACCTCAGTCATGTTCCCAGTAAACAGGGCTCCAGAATCAAGCCTCAGTCATTTTGCCAGGCCACAGTGTTCCACCATCAAACCTCAGTCATGATCCCAGGCCACATGTTTCCACAATGAAACCTCAGTCATTTTCCGAGGACAAAGGTTTCCAGAATCAAACCTCAGTCATATTCCCAGGACACATGGTTCCAGAATCAACCTGAGTCATGTTCGAAGGCCACAGGTTTCAACAATCAAACCTCAGTCATGTTCCCAGGACACAGGTGTCCAGAATCAAACCGCAGTCATGTTCCCAGGGAACAGGCTTCCAGAAACAAACCTCAGTCATGTTCCCAAGCCACAGGGTTGCAGAATCAAACCTCAGTCTTGTTCCCAGGACACAGGTGTCCAGAATCAAACCGCAGTCATGTTCCCAGGGAACAGGCTTCCAGAAACAAACCTCAGTCATGTTCCCAGGCCACAGGCTTCCAGAATCAAACTTCAGTCTTGTTCCCAGGACACAGGTTTCCAGAATCAACCAGATATCATGTTCCCTGGCCACAGTCTTCCAGAATCAATCCTCAGTCATGTTGCCAGGCCACAGGTTTCCACCATCAAACCTCAGACATGTTCCCAGGCCACAGGGTACCAGAGTCAAACCGTTCGCAGGTTCCCAGGCCACAGAGTTCCAGAATCCACCGATGTCATGCGGCCAGGCCACAGGGTTCCAGAATCAATCCTCAGTTATGTTCGCAGGCTACAGGGTTCAGGAATAAAACCTCAGTCATGTTCCCAATCCACAGGGTTCCAGAATCAAGGCTCAGTCAGGTACCCGGGGCACAGTATTCCACAATATAAACAGATGTCATGTTCCCAGGCCTCAGGGTTCCAGAATCCACCCATGTTATGTTCCCAGGCCCCAGGGTTCCAGAATCAATCCTCAGTTATGTTCCCAGGCTACAGGGTTCCAGAATAAAACCTCAGTCATGTTCCTAGTGCACAGTGTTCCAGAACCAAGGCTCAGTCAGGTTCCCGGGCCAAAGTATTCCACAATCTAAACAGATGTCATGTTTCCAGGCCACAGGTCTTCAGAATCACGCCTCAGTCATTTTCCCAGGCCACAGAGATCCAGAATCAAACCTCAGTCATGTTGCCAGGCCTAAGATTTCCGGAATCAAACCGATTTCGTTTTCCCAGGCCACAGGGTTCCAGAGTCAAACCGTTCGCAGGTTCCCAGGCCACAGTGTTCCAGAATCCACCGATGTCATGTTCCCAGGCCACAGGCTTCCAGAATCAATCCTCAGTTATGTTCCCAGGCTACAGGGTTCCAGAATAAAACCTCAGTCATGTTCCCAGTCCACAGGGTTCCAGAATCATGCCTCAGTCATGTTCCCAGGCCACAGGCATCCAGAATCAAACCTCAGTCATGTTGCCAGGCCATAGGGTACCACAATCAAACCTCAGTCATATTCCCAGACCTCAGGTTTACAGAATCAAACCGATTTCATGTTCCCAGGCAACAGGGTACCAGAATCCAAACCGATGTCATGTTCCCAGGCCACAGGATTCCACATTCTAACATCAGTCATGTTCCCAGGCCAATGGTTTCCAGAATCAAACCTCAGTCATATTCCCAGGCCACATGGTTACAGAATCAAACCTCAGTCGTGTTCCCAGGACACAGGGTTCCAGAATAAAACCTCAGTCATGTTCCCTGGACACAGGTTTCAGAAATCAAATCCCAGTCATGTTCCCAGGCCAGAGGGTTCCACAATCAAACCTCAGTCCTGTTGCCAGGCCACGGTTCCACCATCAAGCCTCAGTCATGTTCCCAGGTCAGAGTGTTCCACAATCTAACCTAAGTCATCTTGCCAAGCCACAGGGTTCCACCATCAAACCTCAGGCATATTGCCAGGCCACAGTGTTCCACCATCAAGCCTCACTCATGTTCCCAAGCCTGAGGGTTCCACTATCAAACCTCAATCATGTGGCCAGGCCACAGGATTCAACCATGAAACCTCAGTCATGTTCCCAGTAAACAGGGCTCCAGAATCAAACCAATGTCATGTTCCCATGCCACGGGGTTCCAGTATCAGGCCTCAGGCATGGTCCCCGTGCACAGGGTTCCAAATCAAACCTCAGTCATGTTGCCAGTCCACAGGTTTCTGCCATCAAACCTCAGTCATGTTCCCAGTAAACAGGGCTCCAGAATCAAGCCTCAGTCATTTTGCCAGGCCAGAGTGTTCCACCATCAAACCTCAGTCATGATCCCAGGCCACATGTTTCCACAATGAAACCTCAGTCATTTTCCCAGGCCAAAGGTTTCCAGAATCAAACCTCAGTCATATTCCCAGGACACATGGTTCCAGAATCAACCTGAGTCATGTTCGAAGGCCACAGGTTTCAACAATCAAACCTCAGTCATGTTCCCAGGACACAGGTGTCCAGAATCAAACCTCAGTCATGTTCCCAGAGAACAGGCTTCCAGAAACAAACCTCAGTCATGTTCCCAAGCCACAGGGTTGCAGAATCAAACCTCAGTCTTGTTCCCAGGACACAGGTGTCCAGAATCAAACCGCAGTCATGTTCCCAGGGAACAGGCTTCCAGAAACAAACCTCAGTCATGTTCCCAGGCCACAGGGTTCCAGAATCAAACTTCAGTCTTGTTCCCAGGACACAGGTTTCCAGAATCAACCAGATATCATGTTCCCTGGCCACAGTCTTCCAGAATCAATCCTCAGTCATGTTGCCAGGCCACAGGTTTCCACCATCAAACCTCAGACATGTTCCCAGGCCACAGGGTACCAGAGTCAAACCGTTCGCAGGTTCCCAGGCCACAGAGTTCCAGAATCCACCGATGTCATGCGGCCAGGCCACAGGGTTCCAGAATCAATCCTCAGTTATGTTCGCAGGCTACAGGGTTCCGGAATAAAACCTCAGTCATGTTCCCAGTCCACAGGGTTCCAGAATCAAGGCTCAGTCAGGTACCCGGGGCACAGTATTCCACAATCTAAACAGATGTCATGTTCCCAGGCCTCAGGGTTCCAGAATCCACCCATGTCATGTTCCCAGGCCACAGGGTTCCAGAATCAATCCTCAGTTATGTTCCCAGGGTACAGGGTTCCAGAATAAAACCTCAGTCATATTCCCAGTACATAGGGTTCCAGAACCAAGGCTCAGTCAGGTTCCCGGGGCACAGTATTCCACAATCTAAACAGATGTCATGTTCCCAGGCCACAGGGATCCAGAATCAAACCTCAGTCATGTTGCCAGGCCATAGGGTACCACCATCAAACCTCAGTTATATTAGCAGGACTAAGGTTTCCAGAATCAAACCGATTTCATGTTTCCAGGCAACAGGGTACCAGAATCTAAACCGATGTCATGTTCCCAGGGCACAGGATTCCACACTCTAACATCAGTCATGTTCCAAGGCCAATGGTTTCCAGAATCAAACCTAAGTCATATTCCCAGGCCACATGGTTCCAGAATCAAACCTCTGTCGTGTTCCCAGGACACAGGGTTCCAGAATAAAACCTCAGTCATTTTCCCTGGACACAGGTTTCAGAAATCAAATCCCAGTCATGTTCCCAAGCCACAGGGTTCCAGAATCAATCCTCAGTTATGTTCCCAGGCTACAGGGTTCCAGAATAAAACGTCAGTCATGTTCCCAGTCCACAGGGTTCCAGAACCAAGGCTCAGTCACGTTCCCAGGGCACAGTATTCCACAGTCTAAACAGATGTCATGTTCCCAGGCCTCAGGGTTCCAGAATCCACCCATGTCATGTTCCCAGGCCACAGGGTTCCAGAAGCAATCCTCAGTTATGTTCCCAGGCTACAAGGTTCCAGAATAAAACCTCAGTCATGTTCCTAGTCCACAGGGTTCCAGAATCCACCGTTGTCATGTGCCCAGGCCACAGGGTTCCAGAATCAATCCTCAGTTATGGTCCCAGGCTACAGGGTTCCAGAATAAAACCTCAGTCATGTTCCCAGTCCACAAGGTTCCAGAACCAAGGCTCAATCAGGTTCCCGGGGCACAGTATTCCACAATCTAAACAGATGTCATGTTCCCAGGACACAGGTTTCCAGAATCATGCCGCAGTCATGTTCCCAGGCCACAGGCATCCAGAATCAAACCTCAGGCATGTTGCCAGGCCATAGGGTACCACAATCAAACCTCAGTCATATTCCCAGACCTCAGGTTTACAGAATCAAACCGATTTCATGTTCCCAGGCAACAGGATACCAGAATCCAAACCGATGTCATGTTCCCAGGCCACAGGATTCCACATTCTAACATCAGTCATGTTCCCAGGCCAATGGTTTCCAGAATCAAACCTCAGTCATATTCCCAGGCCACATGGTTACAGAATCAAACCTCAGTCGTGTTCCCAGGACACAGGGTTCCAGAATAAAACCTCAGTCATGTTCCCTGGACACAGGTTTCAGAAATCAAATCCCAGTCATGTTCCCAGGCCACAGGGTTCCACAATTAAACCTCAGTCATATTCCCAGGCCAGAGGGTTCCACAATCAAACCTCAGTCCTGTTGCCAGGCCACGGTTCCACCATCAAGCCTCAGTCATGTTCCCAGGTCAGAGTGTTCCACAATCTAACCTAAGTCATCTTGCCAAGCCACAGGGTTCCACCATCAAACCTCAGGCATATTGCCAGGCCACAGTGTTCCACCATCAAGCCTCACTCATGTTCCCAAGCCTGAGGGTTCCACTATCAAACCTCAATCATGTGGCCAGGCCACAGGATTCAACCATGAAACCTCAGTCATGTTCCCAGTAAACAGGGCTCCAGAATCAAACCAATGTCATGTTCCCATGCCACGGGGTTCCAGTATCAGGCCTCAGTCATGGTCCCCGTGCACAGGGTTCCAAATCAAACCTCAGTCATGTTGCCAGTCCACAGGTTTCTGCCATCAAACCTCAGTCATGTTCCCAGTAAACAGGGCTCCAGAATCAAGCCTCAGTCATTTTGCCAGGCCAGAGTGTTCCACCATCAAACCTCAGTCATGATCCCAGGCCACATGTTTCCACAATGAAACCTCAGTCATTTTCCCAGGCCAAAGGTTTCCAGAATCAAACCTCAGTCATATTCCCAGGACACATGGTTCCAGAATCAACCTGAGTCATGTTCGAAGGCCACAGGTTTCAACAATCAAACCTCAGTCATGTTCCCAGGACACAGGTGTCCAGAATCAAACCTCAGTCATGTTCCCAGAGAACAGGCTTCCAGAAACAAACCTCAGTCATGTTCCCAAGCCACAGGGTTGCAGAATCAAACCTCAGTCTTGTTCCCAGGACACAGGTGTCCAGAATCAAACCGCAGTCATGTTCCCAGGGAACAGGCTTCCAGAAACAAACCTCAGTCATGTTCCCAGGCCACAGGGTTCCAGAATCAAACTTCAGTCTTGTTCCCAGGACACAGGTTTCCAGAATCAACCAGATATCATGTTCCCTGGCCACAGTCTTCCAGAATCAATCCTCAGTCATGTTGCCAGGCCACAGGTTTCCACCATCAAACCTCAGACATGTTCCCAGGCCACAGGGTACCAGAGTCAAACCGTTCGCAGGTTCCCAGGCCACAGAGTTCCAGAATCCACCGATGTCATGCGGCCAGGCCACAGGGTTCCAGAATCAATCCTCAGTTATGTTCGCAGGCTACAGGGTTCTGGAATAAAACCTCAGTCATGTTCCCAGTCCACAGGGTTCCAGAATCAAGGCTCAGTCAGGTACCCGGGGCACAGTATTCCACAATCTAAACAGATGTCATGTTCCCAGGCCTCAGGGTTCCAGAATCCACCCATGTCATGTTCCCAGGCCACAGGGTTCCAGAATCAATCCTCAGTTATGTTCCCAGGGTACAGGGTTCCAGAATAAAACCTCAGTCATATTCCCAGTACATAGGGTTCCAGAACCAAGGCTCAGTCAGGTTCCCGGGGCACAGTATTCCACAATCTAAACAGATGTCATGTTCCCAGGCCACAGGGATCCAGAATCAAACCTCAGTCATGTTGCCAGGCCATAGGGTACCACCATCAAACCTCAGTTATATTAGCAGGACTAAGGTTTCCAGAATCAAACCGATTTCATGTTTCCAGGCAACAGGGTACCAGAATCTAAACCGATGTCATGTTCCCAGGGCACAGGATTCCACACTCTAACATCAGTCATGTTCCAAGGCCAATGGTTTCCAGAATCAAACCTAAGTCATATTCCCAGGCCACATGGTTCCAGAATCAAACCTCTGTCGTGTTCCCAGGACACAGGGTTCCAGAATAAAACCTCAGTCATTTTCCCTGGACACAGGTTTCAGAAATCAAATCCCAGTCATGTTCCCAAGCCACAGGGTTCCAGAATCAATCCTCAGTTATGTTCCCAGGCTACAGGGTTCCAGAATAAAACGTCAGTCATGTTCCCAGTCCACAGGGTTCCAGAACCAAGGCTCAGTCACGTTCCCAGGGCACAGTATTCCACAATCTAAACAGATGTCATGTTCCCAGGCCTCAGGGTTCCAGAATCCACCCATGTCATGTTCCCAGGCCACAGGGTTCCAGAATCAATCCTCAGTTATGTTCCCAGGCTACAAGGTTCCAGAATAAAACCTCAGTCATGTTCCTAGTCCACAGGGTTCCAGAATCCACCGTTGTCATGTGCCCAGGCCACAGGGTTCCAGAATCAATCCTCAGTTATGGTCCCAGGCTACAGGGTTCCAGAATAAAACCTCAGTCATGTTCCCAGTCCACAAGGTTCCAGAACCAAGGCTCAGTCAGGTTCCCGGGGCACAGTATTCCACAATCTAAACAGATGTCATGTTCCCAGGACACAGGTTTCCAGAATCATGCCGCAGTCATGTTCCCAGGCCACAGGCATCCAGAATCAAACCTCAGGCATGTTGCCAGGCCATAGGGTACCACAATCAAACCTCAGTCATATTCCCAGACCTCAGGTTTACAGAATCAAACCAATTTCATGTTCCCAGGCAACAGGGTACCAGAATCCAAACCGATGTCATGTTCCCAGGCCACAGGATTCCACATTCTAACATCAGTCATGTTCCCAGGCCAATGGTTTCCAGAATCAAACCTCAGTCATATTCCCAGGCCACATGGTTACACAATCAAACCTCAGTCGTGTTCCCAGGACACAGGGTTCCAGAATAAAACCTCAGTCATGTTCCCTGGACACAGGTTTCAGAAATCAAATCCCAGTCATGTTCCCAGGCCACAGGGTTCCACAATTAAACCTCAGTCATATTCCCAGGCCAGAGGGTTCCACAATCAAACCTCAGTCCTGTTGCCAGGCCACGGTTCCACCATCAAGCCTCAGTCATGTTCCCAGGTCAGAGTGTTCCACAATCTAACCTAAGTCATCTTGCCAAGCCACAGGGTTCCACCATCAAACCTCAGGCATATTGCCAGGCCACAGTGTTCCACCATCAAGCCTCACTCATGTTCCCAAGCCTGAGGGTTCCACTATCAAACCTCAATCATGTTGCCAGGCCACAGGATTCAACCATGAAACCTCAGTCATGTTCCCAGTAAACAGGGCTCCAGAATCAAACCAATGTCATGTTCCCATGCCACGGGGTTCCAGTATCAGGCCTCAGTCATGGTCCCCGTGCACAGGGTTCCAAATCAAACCTCAGTCATGTTGCCAGTCCACAGGTTTCTGCCATCAAACCTCAGTCATGTTCCCAGTAAACAGGGCTCCAGAATCAAGCCTCAGTCATTTTGCCAGGCCAGAGTGTTCCACCATCAAACCTCAGTCATGATCCCAGGCCACATGTTTCCACAATGAAACCTCAGTCATTTTCCCAGGCCAAAGGTTTCCAGAATCAAACCTCAGTCATATTCCCAGGACACATGGTTCCAGAATCAACCTGAGTCATGTTCCAAGGCCACAGGTTTCAACAATCAAACCTCAGTCATGTTCCCAGGACACAGGTGTCCAGAATCAAACCTCAGTCATGTTCCCAGAGAACAGGCTTCCAGAAACAAACCTCAGTCATGTTCCCAAGCCACAGGGTTGCAGAATCAAACCTCAGTCTTGTTCCCAGGACACAGGTGTCCAGAATCAAACCGCAGTCATGTTCCCAGGGAACAGGCTTCCAGAAACAAACCTCAGTCATGTTCCCAGGCCACAGGGTTCCAGAATCAAACTTCAGTCTTGTTCCCAGGACACAGGTTTCCAGAATCAACCAGATATCATGTTCCCTGGCCACAGTCTTCCAGAATCAATCCTCAGTCATGTTGCCAGGCCACAGGTTTCCACCATCAAACCTCAGACATGTTCCCAGGCCACAGGGTACCAGAGTCAAACCGTTCGCAGGTTCCCAGGCCACAGAGTTCCAGAATCCACCGATGTCATGCGGCCAGGCCACAGGGTTCCAGAATCAATCCTCAGTTATGTTCGCAGGCTACAGGGTTCCGGAATAAAACCTCAGTCATGTTCCCTGTCTACAGGGTTCCAGAATCAAGGCTCAGTCAGGTACCCGGGGCACAGTATTCCACAATCTAAACAGATGTCATGTTCCCAGGCCTCAGGGTTCCAGAATCCACCCATGTCATGTTCCCAGGCCACAGGGTTCCAGAATCAATCCTCAGTTATGTTCCCAGGCTACAGGGTTCCAGAATAAAACCTCAGTCATATTCCCAGTACATAGGGTTCCAGAACCAAGGCTCAGTCAGGTTCCCGGGGCACAGTATTCCACAATCTAAACAGATGTCATGTTCCCAGGCCACAAGGATCCAGAATCAAACCTCAGTCATGTTGCCAGGCCATAGGGTACCACCATCAAACCTCAGTTATATTCCCAGGACTAAGGTTTCCAGAATCAAACCGATTTCATGTTTCCAGGCAACAGGGTACCAGAATCTAAACCGATGTCATGTTCCCAGGGCACAGGATTCCACACTCTAACATCAGTCATGTTCCAAGGCCAATGGTTTCCAGAATCAAACCTAAGTCATATTCCCAGGCCACATGGTTCCAGAATCAAACCTCTGTCGTGTTCCCAGGACACAGGGTTCCAGAATAAAACCTCAGTCATTTTACCTGGACACAGGTTTCAGAAATCAAATCCCAGTCATGTTCCCAGGCCACAGGGTTCCAGAATCAATCCTCAGTTATGTTCCCAGGCTACAGGGTTCCAGAATAAAACGTCAGTCATGTTCCCAGTCCACAGGGTTCCAGAACCAAGGCTCAGTCACGTTCCCAGGGCACAGTATTCCACAATCTAAACAGATGTCATGTTCCCAGGCCTCAGGGTTCCAGAATCCACCCATGTCATGTTCCCAGGCCACAGGGTTCCAGAATCAATCCTCAGTTATGTTCCCAGGCTACAAGGTTCTAGAATAAAACCTCAGTCATGTTCCTAGTCCACAGGGTTCCAGAATCCACCGTTGTCATGTGCCCAGGCCACAGGGTTCCAGAATCAATCCTCAGTTATGGTCCCAGGCTACAGGGTTCCAGAATAAAACCTCAGTCATGTTCCCAGTCCACAGGGTTCCAGAACCAAGGCTCAGTCAGGTTCCCAGGGCACAGTATTCCACAATCTAAACAGATGTCATGTTCCCAGGCCACAGGCATCCAGAATCAAACCTCAGGCATGTTGCCAGGCCATAGGGTACCACAATCAAACCTCAGTCATATTCCCAGACCTCAGGTTTACAGAATCAAACCGATTTCATGTTCCCAGGCAACAGGGTACCAGAATCCAAACCGATGTCATGTTCCCAGGCCACAGGATTCCACATTCTAACATCAGTCATGTTCCCAGGCCAATGGTTTCCAGAATCAAACCTCAGTCATATTCCCAGGCCACATGGTTACAGAATCAAACCTCAGTCGTGTTCCCAGGACACAGGGTTCCAGAATAAAACCTCAGTCATGTTCCCTGGACACAGGTTTCCAGAATCAACCAGATATCATGTTCCCTGGCCACAGTCTTCCAGAATCAATCCTCAGTCATGTTGCCAGGCCACAGGTTTCCACCATCAAACCTCAGACATGTTCCCAGGCCACAGGGTACCAGAGTCAAACCGTTCGCAGGTTCCCAGGCCACAGAGTTCCAGAATCCACCGATGTCATGCGGCCAGGCCACAGGGTTCCAGAATCAATCCTCAGTTATGTTCGCAGGCTACAGGGTTCCGGAATAAAACCTCAGTCATGTTCCCTGTCCACAGGGATCCAGAATCAAGGCTCAGTCAGGTACCCGGGGCACAGTATTCCACAATCTAAACAGATGTCATGTTCCCAGGCCTCAGGGTTCCAGAATCCACCCATGTCATGTTCCCAGGCCACAGGGTTCCAGAATCAATCCTCAGTTATGTTCCCAGGCTACAAGGTTCCAGAATAAAACCTCAGTCATGTTCCTAGTCCACAGGGTTCCTGAATCCACCGTTGTCATGTGCCCAGGCCACAGGGTTCCAGAATCAATCCTCAGTTATGGTCCCAGGCTACAGGGTTCCAGAATAAAACCTCAGTCATGTTCCCAGTCCACAAGGTTCCAGAACCAAGGCTCAATCAGGTTCCCGGGGCACAGTATTCCACAATCTAAACAGATGTCATGTTCCCAGGACACAGGTTTCCAGAATCATGCCGCAGTCATGTTCCCAGGCCACAGGCATCCAGAATCAAACCTCAGGCATGTTGCCAGGCCATAGGGTACCACAATCAAACCTCAGTCATATTCCCAGACCTCAGGTTTACAGAATCAAACCGATTTCATGTTCCCAGGCAACAGGGTACCAGAATCCAAACCGATGGCATGTTCCCAGGCCACAGGATTCCACATTCTAACATCAGTCATGTTCCCAGGCCAATGGTTTCCAGAATCAAACCTCAGTCATATTCCCAGGCCACATGGTTACAGAATCAAACCTCAGTCGTGTTCCCAGGACACAGGGTTCCAGAATAAAACCTCAGTCATGTTCCCTGGACACAGGTTTCAGAAATCAAATCCCAGTCATGTTCCCAGGCCACAGGGTTCCACAATTAAACCTCAGTCATATTCCCAGGCCAGAGGGTTCCACAATCAAACCTCAGTCCTGTCGCCAGGCCACGGTTCCACCATCAAGCCTCAGTCATGTTCCCAGGTCAGAGTGTTCCACAATCTAACCTAAGTCATCTTGCCAAGCCACAGGGTTCCACCATCAAACCTCAGGCATATTGCCAGGCCACAGTGTTCCACCATCAAGCCTCACTCATGTTCCCAAGCCTGAGGGTTCCACTATCAAACCTCAATCATGTTGCCAGGCCACAGGATTCAACCATGAAACCTCAGTCATGTTCCCAGTAAACAGGGCTCCAGAATCAAACCAATGTCATGTTCCCATGCCACGGGGTTCCAGTATCAGGCCTCAGTCATGGTCCCCGTGCACAGGGTTCCAAATCAAACCTCAGTCATGTTGCCAGTCCACAGGTTTCTGCCATCAAACCTCAGTCATGTTCCCAGTAAACAGGGCTCCAGAATCAAGCCTCAGTCATTTTGCCAGGCCAGAGTGTTCCACCATCGAACCTCAGTCATGATCCCAGGCCACATGTTTCCACAATGAAACCTCAGTCATTTTCCCAGGACAAAGGTTTCCAGAATCAAACCTCAGTCATATTTCCAGGACACATGGTTCCAGAATCAACCTGAGTCATGTTCGAAGGCCACAGGTTTCAACAATCAAACCTCAGTCATGTTCCCAGGACACAGGTGTCCAGAATCAAACCGCAGTCATGTTCCCAGGGAACAGGCTTCCAGAAACAAACCTCAGTCATGTTCCCAAGCCACAGGGTTGCAGAATCAAACCTCAGTCTTGTTCCCAGGACACAGGTGTCCAGAATCAAACCGCAGTCATGTTCCCAGGGAACAGGCTTCCAGAAACAAACCTCAGTCATGTTCCCAGGCCACAGGGTTCCAGAATCAAACTTCAGTCTTGTTCCCAGGACACAGGTTTCCAGAATCAACCAGATATCATGTTCCCTGGCCACAGTCTTCCAGAATCAATCCTCAGTCATGTTGCCAGGCCACAGGTTTCCACCATCAAACCTCAGACATGTTCCCAGGCCACAGGGTACCAGAGTCAAACCGTTCGCAGGTTCCCAGGCCACAGAGTTCCAGAATCCACCGATGTCATGCGGCCAGGCCACAGGGTTCCAGAATCAATCCTCAGTTATGTTCGCAGGCTACAGGGTTCTGGAATAAAACCTCAGTCATGTTCCCAGTCCACAGGGTTCCAGAATCAAGGCTCAGTCAGGTACCCGGGGCACAGTATTCCACAATCTAAACAGATGTCATGTTCCCAGGCCTCAGGGTTCCAGAATCCACCCATGTCATGTTCCCAGGCCACAGGGTTCCAGAATCAATCCTCAGTTATGTTCCCAGGGTACAGGGTTCCAGAATAAAACCTCAGTCATATTCCCAGTACATAGGGTTCCAGAACCAAGGCTCAGTCAGGTTCCCGGGGCACAGTATTCCACAATCTAAACAGATGTCATGTTCCCAGGCCACAGGGATCCAGAATCAAACCTCAGTCATGTTGCCAGGCCATAGGGTACCACCATCAAACCTCAGTTATATTAGCAGGACTAAGGTTTCCAGAATCAAACCGATTTCATGTTTCCAGGCAACAGGGTACCAGAATCTAAACCGATGTCATGTTCCCAGGGCACAGGATTCCACACTCTAACATCAGTCATGTTCCAAGGCCAATGGTTTCCAGAATCAAACCTAAGTCATATTCCCAGGCCACATGGTTCCAGAATCAAACCTCTGTCGTGTTCCCAGGACACAGGGTTCCAGAATAAAACCTCAGTCATTTTCCCTGGACACAGGTTTCAGAAATCAAATCCCAGTCATGTTCCCAAGCCACAGGGTTCCAGAATCAATCCTCAGTTATGTTCCCAGGCTACAGGGTTCCAGAATAAAACGTCAGTCATGTTCCCAGTCCACAGGGTTCCAGAACCAAGGCTCAGTCACGTTCCCAGGGCACAGTATTCCACAATCTAAACAGATGTCATGTTCCCAGGCCTCAGGGTTCCAGAATCCACCCATGTCATGTTCCCAGGCCACAGGGTTCCAGAATCAATCCTCAGTTATGTTCCCAGGCTACAAGGTTCCAGAATAAAACCTCAGTCATGTTCCTAGTCCACAGGGTTCCAGAATCCACCGTTGTCATGTGCCCAGGCCACAGGGTTCCAGAATCAATCCTCAGTTATGGTCCCAGGCTACAGGGTTCCAGAATAAAACCTCAGTCATGTTCCCAGTCCACAAGGTTCCAGAACCAAGGCTCAGGCAGGTTCCCGGGGCACAGTATTCCACAATCTAAACAGATGTCATGTTCCCAGGACACAGGTTTCCAGAATCATGCCGCAGTCATGTTCCCAGGCCACAGGCATCCAGAATCAAACCTCAGGCATGTTGCCAGGCCATAGGGTACCACAATCAAACCTCAGTCATATTCCCAGACCTCAGGTTTACAGAATCAAACCGATTTCATGTTCCCAGGCAACAGGGTACCAGAATCCAAACCGATGTCATGTTCCCAGGCCACAGGATTCCACATTCTAACATCAGTCATGTTCCCAGGCCAATGGTTTCCAGAATCAAACCTCAGTCATATTCCCAGGCCACATGGTTACACAATCAAACCTCAGTCGTGTTCCCAGGACACAGGGTTCCAGAATAAAACCTCAGTCATGTTCCCTGGACACAGGTTTCAGAAATCAAATCCCAGTCATGTTCCCAGGCCACAGGGTTCCACAATTAAACCTCAGTCATATTCCCAGGCCAGAGGGTTCCACAATCAAACCTCAGTCCTGTTGCCAGGCCACGGTTCCACCATCAAGCCTCAGTCATGTTCCCAGGTCAGAGTGTTCCACAATCTAACCTAAGTCATCTTGCCAAGCCACAGGGTTCCACCATCAAACCTCAGGCATATTGCCAGGCCACAGTGTTCCACCATCAAGCCTCACTCATGTTCCCAAGCCTGAGGGTTCCACTATCAAACCTCAATCATGTTGCCAGGCCACAGGATTCAACCATGAAACCTCAGTCATGTTCCCAGTAAACAGGGCTCCAGAATCAAACCAATGTCATGTTCCCATGCCACGGGGTTCCAGTATCAGGCCTCAGGCATGGTCCCCGTGCACAGGGTTCCAAATCAAACCTCAGTCATGTTGCCAGTCCACAGGTTTCTGCCATCAAACCTCAGTCATGTTCCCAGTAAACAGGGCTCCAGAATCAAGCCTCAGTCATTTTGCCAGGCCAGAGTGTTCCACCATCAAACCTCAGTCATGATCCCAGGCCACATGTTTCCACAATGAAACCTCAGTCATTTTCCCAGGCCAAAGGTTTCCAGAATCAAACCTCAGTCATATTCCCAGGACACATGGTTCCAGAATCAACCTGAGTCATGTTCGAAGGCCACAGGTTTCAACAATCAAACCTCAGTCATGTTCCCAGGACACAGGTGTCCAGAATCAAACCTCAGTCATGTTCCCAGAGAACAGGCTTCCAGAAACAAACCTCAGTCATGTTCCCAAGCCACAGGGTTGCAGAATCAAACCTCAGTCTTGTTCCCAGGACACAGGTGTCCAGAATCAAACCGCAGTCATGTTCCCAGGGAACAGGCTTCCAGAAACAAACCTCAGTCATGTTCCCAGGCCACAGGGTTCCAGAATCAAACTTCAGTCTTGTTCCCAGGACACAGGTTTCCAGAATCAACCAGATATCATGTTCCCTGGCCACAGTCTTCCAGAATCAATCCTCAGTCATGTTGCCAGGCCACAGGTTTCCACCATCAAACCTCAGACATGTTCCCAGGCCACAGGGTACCAGAGTCAAACCGTTCGCAGGTTCCCAGGCCACAGAGTTCCAGAATCCACCGATGTCATGCGGCCAGGCCACAGGGTTCCAGAATCAATCCTCAGTTATGTTCGCAGGCTACAGGGTTCCGGAATAAAACCTCAGTCATGTTCCCAGTCCACAGGGTTCCAGAATCAAGGCTCAGTCAGGTACCCGGGGCACAGTATTCCACAATCTAAACAGATGTCATGTTCCCAGGCCTCAGGGTTCCAGAATCCACCCATGTCATGTTCCCAGGCCACAGGGTTCCAGAATCAATCCTCAGTTATGTTCCCAGGGTACAGGGTTCCAGAATAAAACCTCAGTCATATTCCCAGTACATAGGGTTCCAGAACCAAGGCTCAGTCAGGTTCCCGGGGCACAGTATTCCACAATCTAAACAGATGTCATGTTCCCAGGCCACAGGGATCCAGAATCAAACCTCAGTCATGTTGCCAGGCCATAGGGTACCACCATCAAACCTCAGTTATATTCCCAGGACTAAGGTTTCCAGAATCAAACCGATTTCATGTTTCCAGGCAACAGGGTACCAGAATCTAAACCGATGTCATGTTCCCAGGGCACAGGATTCCACACTCTAACATCAGTCATGTTCCAAGGCCAATGGTTTCCAGAATCAAACCTAAGTCATATTCCCAGGCCACATGGTTCCAGAATCAAACCTCTGTCGTGTTCCCAGGACACAGGGTTCCAGAATAAAACCTCAGTCATTTTCCCTGGACACAGGTTTCAGAAATCAAATCACAGTCATGTTCCCAAGCCACAGGGTTCCAGAATCAATCCTCAGTTATGTTCCCAGGCTACAGGGTTCCAGAATAAAACGTCAGTCATGTTCCCAGTCCACAGGGTTCCAGAACCAAGGCTCAGTCACGTTCCCAGGGCACAGTATTCCACAATCTAAACAGATGTCATGTTCCCAGGCCTCAGGGTTCCAGAATCCACCCATGTCATGTTCCCAGGCCACAGGGTTCCAGAATCAATCCTCAGTTATGTTCCCAGGCTACAAGGTTCTAGAATAAAACCTCAGTCATGTTCCTAGTCCACAGGGTTCCAGAATCCACCGTTGTCATGTGCCCAGGCCACAGGGTTCCAGAATCAATCCTCAGTTATGGTCCCAGGCTACAGGGTTCCAGAATAAAACCTCAGTCATGTTCCCAGTCCACAAGGTTCCAGAACCAAGGCTCAATCAGGTTCCCGGGGCACAGTATTCCACAATCTAAACAGATGTCATGTTCCCAGGACACAGGTTTCCAGAATCATGCCGCAGTCATGTTCCCAGGCCACAGGCATCCAGAATCAAACCTCAGGCATGTTGCCAGGCCATAGGGTACCACAATCAAACCTCAGTCATATTCCCAGACCTCAGGTTTACAGAATCAAACCGATTTCATGTTCCCAGGCAACAGGATACCAGAATCCAAACCGATGTCATGTTCCCAGGCCACAGGATTCCACATTCTAACATCAGTCATGTTCCCAGGCCAATGGTTTCCAGAATCAAACCTCAGTCATATTCCCAGGCCACATGGTTACAGAATCAAACCTCAGTCGTGTTCCCAGGACACAGGGTTCCAGAATAAAACCTCAGTCATGTTCCCTGGACACAGGTTTCAGAAATCAAATCCCAGTCATGTTCCCAGGCCACAGGGTTCCACAATTAAACCTCAGTCATATTCCCAGGCCAGAGGGTTCCACAATCAAACCTCAGTCCTGTTGCCAGGCCACGGTTCCACCATCAAGCCTCAGTCATGTTCCCAGGTCAGAGTGTTCCACAATCTAACCTAAGTCATCTTGCCAAGCCACAGGGTTCCACCATCAAACCTCAGGCATATTGCCAGGCCACAGTGTTCCACCATCAAGCCTCACTCATGTTCCCAAGCCTGAGGGTTCCACTATCAAACCTCAATCATGTTGCCAGGCCACAGGATTCAACCATGAAACCTCAGTCATGTTCCCAGTAAACAGGGCTCCAGAATCAAACCAATGTCATGTTCCCATGCCACGGGGTTCCAGTATCAGGCCTCAGTCATGGTCCCCGTGCACAGGGTTCCAAATCAAACCTCAGTCATGTTGCCAGTCCACAGGTTTCTGCCATCAAACCTCAGTCATGTTCCCAGTAAACAGGGCTCCAGAATCAAGCCTCAGTCATTTTGCCAGGCCAGAGTGTTCCACCATCAAACCTCAGTCATGATCCCAGGCCACATGTTTCCACAATGAAACCTCAGTCATTTTCCCAGGCCAAAGGTTTCCAGAATCAAACCTCAGTCATATTCCCAGGACACATGGTTCCAGAATCAACCTGAGTCATGTTCGAAGGCCACAGGTTTCAACAATCAAACCTCAGTCATGTTCCCAGGACACAGGTGTCCAGAATCAAACCTCAGTCATGTTCCCAGAGAACAGGCTTCCAGAAACAAACCTCAGTCATGTTCCCAAGCCACAGGGTTGCAGAATCAAACCTCAGTCTTGTTCCCAGGACACAGGTGTCCAGAATCAAACCGCAGTCATGTTCCCAGGGAACAGGCTTCCAGAAACAAACCTCAGTCATGTTCCCAGGCCACAGGGTTCCAGAATCAAACTTCAGTCTTGTTCCCAGGACACAGGTTTCCAGAATCAACCAGATATCATGTTCCCTGGCCACAGTCTTCCAGAATCAATCCTCAGTCATGTTGCCAGGCCACAGGTTTCCACCATCAAACCTCAGACATGTTCCCAGGCCACAGGGTACCAGAGTCAAACCGTTCGCAGGTTCCCAGGCCACAGAGTTCCAGAATCCACCAATGTCATGCGGCCAGGCCACAGGGTTCCAGAATCAATCCTCAGTTATGTTCGCAGGCTACAGGGTTCCGGAATAAAACCTCAGTCATGTTCCCTGTCTACAGGGTTCCAGAATCAAGGCTCAGTCAGGTACCCGGGGCACAGTATTCCACAATCTAAACAGATGTCATGTTCCCAGGCCTCAGGGTTCTAGAATCCACCCATGTCATGTTCCCAGGCCACAGGGTTCCAGAATCAATCCTCAGTTATGTTCCCAGGCTACAGGGTTCCAGAATAAAACCTCAGTCATATTCCCAGTACATAGGGTTCCAGAACCAAGGCTCAGTCAGGTTCCCGGGGCACAGTATTCCACAATCTAAACAGATGTCATGTTCCCAGGCCACAAGGATCCAGAATCAAACCTCAGTCATGTTGCCAGGCCATAGGGTACCACCATCAAACCTCAGTTATATTCCCAGGACTAAGGTTTCCAGAATCAAACCGATTTCATGTTTCCAGGCAACAGGGTACCAGAATCTAAACCGATGTCATGTTCCCAGGGCACAGGATTCCACACTCTAACATCAGTCATGTTCCAAGGCCAATGGTTTCCAGAATCAAACCTAAGTCATATTCCCAGGCCACATGGTTCCAGAATCAAACCTCTGTCGTGTTCCCAGGACACAGGGTTCCAGAATAAAACCTCAGTCATTTTACCTGGACACAGGTTTCAGAAATCAAATCCCAGTCATGTTCCCAGGCCACAGGGTTCCAGAATCAATCCTCAGTTATGTTCCCAGGCTACAGGGTTCCAGAATAAAACGTCAGTCATGTTCCCAGTCCACAGGGTTCCAGAACCAAGGCTCAGTCACGTTCCCAGGGCACAGTATTCCACAATCTAAACAGATGTCATGTTCCCAGGCCTCAGGGTTCCAGAATCCACCCATGTCATGTTCCCAGGCCACAGGGTTC
Organism: Balaenoptera physalus; assembly: GCF_965194825.1. Taxonomy (NCBI): domain Eukaryota; kingdom Metazoa; phylum Chordata; class Mammalia; order Artiodactyla; family Balaenopteridae; genus Balaenoptera; species Balaenoptera physalus. The sequence continues at coordinate 126,593 of NW_028125482.1, read as the reverse complement.
CAGAATCAATCCTCAGTTATGTTCCCAGGCTACAAGGTTCTAGAATAAAACCTCAGTCATGTTCCTAGTCCACAGGGTTCCAGAATCCACCGTTGTCATGTGCCCAGGCCACAGGGTTCCAGAATCAATCCTCAGTTATGGTCCCAGGCTACAGGGTTCCAGAATAAAACCTCAGTCATGTTCCCAGTCCACAGGGTTCCAGAACCAAGGCTCAGTCAGGTTCCCAGGGCACAGTATTCCACAATCTAAACAGATGTCATGTTCCCAGGCCACAGGCATCCAGAATCAAACCTCAGGCATGTTGCCAGGCCATAGGGTACCACAATCAAACCTCAGTCATATTCCCAGACCTCAGGTTTACAGAATCAAACCGATTTCATGTTCCCAGGCAACAGGGTACCAGAATCCAAACCGATGTCATGTTCCCAGGCCACAGGATTCCACATTCTAACATCAGTCATGTTCCCAGGCCAATGGTTTCCAGAATCAAACCTCAGTCATATTCCCAGGCCACATGGTTACAGAATCAAACCTCAGTCGTGTTCCCAGGACACAGGGTTCCAGAATAAAACCTCAGTCATGTTCCCTGGACACAGGTTTCCAGAATCAACCAGATATCATGTTCCCTGGCCACAGTCTTCCAGAATCAATCCTCAGTCATGTTGCCAGGCCACAGGTTTCCACCATCAAACCTCAGACATGTTCCCAGGCCACAGGGTACCAGAGTCAAACCGTTCGCAGGTTCCCAGGCCACAGAGTTCCAGAATCCACCCATGTCATGTTCCCAGGCCACAGGGTTCCAGAATCAATCCTCAGTTATGTTCCCAGGCTACAAGGTTCCAGAATAAAACCTCAGTCATGTTCCTAGTCCACAGGGTTCCTGAATCCACCGTTGTCATGTGCCCAGGCCACAGGGTTCCAGAATCAATCCTCAGTTATGGTCCCAGGCTACAGGGTTCCAGAATAAAACCTCAGTCATGTTCCCAGTCCACAAGGTTCCAGAACCAAGGCTCAATCAGGTTCCCGGGGCACAGTATTCCACAATCTAAACAGATGTCATGTTCCCAGGACACAGGTTTCCAGAATCATGCCGCAGTCATGTTCCCAGGCCACAGGCATCCAGAATCAAACCTCAGGCATGTTGCCAGGCCATAGGGTACCACAATCAAACCTCAGTCATATTCCCAGACCTCAGGTTTACAGAATCAAACCGATTTCATGTTCCCAGGCAACAGGGTACCAGAATCCAAACCGATGGCATGTTCCCAGGCCACAGGATTCCACATTCTAACATCAGTCATGTTCCCAGGCCAATGGTTTCCAGAATCAAACCTCAGTCATATTCCCAGGCCACATGGTTACAGAATCAAACCTCAGTCGTGTTCCCAGGACTCAGGGTTCCAGAATAAAACCTCAGTCATGTTCCCTGGACACAGGTTTCAGAAATCAAATCCCAGTCATGTTCCCAGGCCACAGGGTTCCACAATTAAACCTCAGTCATATTCCCAGGCCAGAGGGTTCCACAATCAAACCTCAGTCCTGTCGCCAGGCCACGGTTCCACCATCAAGCCTCAGTCATGTTCCCAGGTCAGAGTGTTCCACAATCTAACCTAAGTCATCTTTCCAAGCCACAGGGTTCCACCATCAAACCTCAGGCATATTGCCAGGCCACAGTGTTCCACCATCAAGCCTCACTCATGTTCCCAAGCCTGAGGGTTCCACTATCAAACCTCAATCATGTTGCCAGGCCACAGGATTCAACCATGAAACCTCAGTCATGTTCCCAGTAAACAGGGCTCCAGAATCAAACCAATGTCATGTTCCCATGCCACGGGGTTCCAGTATCAGGCCTCAGTCATGGTCCCCGTGCACAGGGTTCCAAATCAAACCTCAGTCATGTTGCCAGTCCACAGGTTTCTGCCATCAAACCTCAGTCATGTTCCCAGTAAACAGGGCTCCAGAATCAAGCCTCAGTCATTTTGCCAGGCCAGAGTGTTCCACCATCGAACCTCAGTCATGATCCCAGGCCACATGTTTCCACAATGAAACCTCAGTCATTTTCCCAGGACAAAGGTTTCCAGAATCAAACCTCAGTCATATTTCCAGGACACATGGTTCCAGAATCAACCTGAGTCATGTTCGAAGGCCACAGGTTTCAACAATCAAACCTCAGTCATGTTCCCAGGACACAGGTGTCCAGAATCAAACCGCAGTCATGTTCCCAGGGAACAGGCTTCCAGAAACAAACCTCAGTCATGTTCCCAAGCCACAGGGTTGCAGAATCAAACCTCAGTCTTGTTCCCAGGACACAGGTGTCCAGAATCAAACCGCAGTCATGTTCCCAGGGAACAGGCTTCCAGAAACAAACCTCAGTCATGTTCCCAGGCCACAGGGTTCCAGAATCAAACTTCAGTCTTGTTCCCAGGACACAGGTTTCCAGAATCAACCAGATATCATGTTCCCTGGCCACAGTCTTCCAGAATCAATCCTCAGTCATGTTGCCAGGCCACAGGTTTCCACCATCAAACCTCAGACATGTTCCCAGGCCACAGGGTACCAGAGTCAAACCGTTCGCAGGTTCCCAGGCCACAGAGTTCCAGAATCCACCGATGTCATGCGGCAAGGCCACAGGGTTCCAGAATCAATCCTCAGTTATGTTCGCAGGCTACAGGGTTCCGGAATAAAACCTCAGTCATGTTCCCTGTCCACAGGGTTCCAGAATCAAGGCTCAGTCAGGTACCCGGGGCACAGTATTCCACAATCTAAACAGATGTCATGTTCCCAGGCCTCAGGGTTCCAGAATCCACCCATGTCATGTTCCCAGGCCACAGGGTTCCAGAATCAATCCTCAGTTATGTTCCCAGGCTACAGGGTTCCAGAATAAAACCTCAGTCATATTCCCAGTACATAGGGTTCCAGAACCAAGGCTCAGTCAGGTTCCCGGGGCACAGTATTCCACAATCTAAACAGATGTCATGTTCCCAGGCCACAAGGATCCAGAATCAAACCTCAGTCATGTTGCCAGGCCATAGGGTACCACCATCAAACCTCAGTTATATTCCCAGGACTAAGGTTTCCAGAATCAAACCGATTTCATGTTTCCAGGCAACAGGGTACCAGAATCTAAACCGATGTCATGTTCCCAGGGCACAGGATTCCACACTCTAACATCAGTCATGTTCCAAGGCCAATGGTTTCCAGAATCAAACCTAAGTCATATTCCCAGGCCACATGGTTACAGAATCAAACCTCTGTCGTGTTCCCAGGACACAGGGTTCCAGAATAAAACCTCAGTCATTTTACCTGGACACAGGTTTCAGAAATCAAATCCCAGTCATGTTCCCAGGCCACAGGGTTCCAGAATCAATCCTCAGTTATGTTCCCAGGCTACAGGGTTCCAGAATAAAACGTCAGTCATGTTCCCAGTCCACAGGGTTCCAGAACCAAGGCTCAGTCACGTTCCCAGGGCACAGTATTCCACAATCTAAACAGATGTCATGTTCCCAGGCCTCAGGGTTCCAGAATCCACCCATGTCATGTTCCCAGGCCACAGGGTTCCAGAATCAATCCTCAGTTATGTTCCCAGGCTACAAGGTTCCAGAATAAAACCTCAGTCATGTTCCTAGTCCACAGGGTTCCAGAATCCACCGTTGTCATGTGCCCAGGCCACAGGGTTCCAGAATCAATCCTCAGTTATGGTCCCAGGCTACAGGGTTCCAGAATAAAACCTCAGTCATGTTCCCAGTCCACAGGGTTCCAGAACCAAGGCTCAGTCAGGTTCCCAGGGCACAGTATTCCACAATCTAAACAGATGTCATGTTCCCAGGCCACAGGCATCCAGAATCAAACCTCAGGCATGTTGCCAGGCCATAGGGTACCACAATCAAACCTCAGTCATATTCCCAGACCTCAGGTTTACAGAATCAAACCGATTTCATGTTCCCAGGCAACAGGGTACCAGAATCCAAACCGATGTCATGTTCCCAGGCCACAGGATTCCACATTCTAACATCAGTCATGTTCCCAGGCCAATGGTTTCCAGAATCAAACCTCAGTCATATTCCCAGGCCACATGGTTACAGAATCAAACCTCAGTCGTGTTCCCAGGACACAGGGTTCCAGAATAAAACCTCAGTCATGTTCCCTGGACACAGGTTTCCAGAATCAACCAGATATCATGTTCCCTGGCCACAGTCTTCCAGAATCAATCCTCAGTCATGTTGCCAGGCCACAGGTTTCCACCATCAAACCTCAGACATGTTCCCAGGCCACAGGGTACCAGAGTCAAACCGTTCGCAGGTTCCCAGGCCACAGAGTTCCAGAATCCACCGATGTCATGCGGCCAGGCCACAGGGTTCCAGAATCAATCCTCAGTTATGTTCTCAGGCTACAGGGTTCCGGAATAAAATCTCAGTCATGTTCCCTGTCCACAGGGATCCAGAATCAAGGCTCAGTCAGGTACCCGGGGCACAGTATTCCACAATCTAAACAGATGTCATGTTCCCAGGCCTCAGGGTTCCAGAATCCACCCATGTCATGTTCCCAGGCCACAGGGTTCCAGAATCAATCCTCAGTTATGTTCCCAGGCTACAAGGTTCCAGAATAAAACCTCAGTCATGTTCCTAGTCCACAGGGTTCCAGAATCCACCGTTGTCATGTGCCCAGGCCACAGGGTTCCAGAATCAATCCTCAGTTATGGTCCCAGGCTACAGGGTTCCAGAATAAAACCTCAGTCATGTTCCCAGTCCACAAGGTTCCAGAACCAAGGCTCAATCAGGTTCCCGGGGCACAGTATTCCACAATCTAAACAGATGTCATGTTCCCAGGCCACAGGTTTCCAGAATCATGCCGCAGTCATGTTCCCAGGCCACAGGCATACAGAATCAAACCTCAGGCATGTTGCCAGGCCATAGGGTACCACAATCAAACCTCAGTCATATTCCCAGACCTCAGGTTTACAGAATCAAACCGATTTCATGTTCCCAGGCAACAGGGTACCAGAATCCAAACCGATGGCATGTTCCCAGGCCACAGGATTCCACATTCTAACGTCAGTCATGTTCCCAGGCCAATGGTTTCCAGAATCAAACCTCAGTCATATTCCCAGGCCACATGGTTACAGAATCAAACCTCAGTCGTGTTCCCAGGACACAGGGTTCCAGAATAAAACCTCAGTCATGTTCCCTGGACACAGGTTTCAGAAATCAAATCCCAGTCATGTTCCCAGGCCACAGGGTTCCACAATTAAACCTCAGTCATATTCCCAGGCCAGAGGGTTCCACAATCAAACCTCAGTCCTGTTGCCAGGCCACGGTTCCACCATCAAGCCTCAGTCATGTTCCCAGGTCAGAGTGTTCCACAATCTAACCTAAGTCATCTTGCCAAGCCACAGGGTTCCACCATCAAACCTTAGGCATATTGCCAGGCCACAGTGTTCCACCATCAAGCCTCACTCATGTTCCCAAGCCTGAGGGTTCCACTATCAAACCTCAATCATGTTGCCAGGCCACAGGATTCAACCATGAAACCTCAGTCATGTTCCCAGTAAACAGGGCTCCAGAATCAAACCAATGTCATGTTCCCATGCCACGGGGTTCCAGTATCAGGCCTCAGTCATGGTCCCCGTGCACAGGGTTCCAAATCAAACCTCAGTCATGTTGCCAGTCCACAGGTTTCTGCCATCAAACCTCAGTCATGTTCCCAGTAAACAGGGCTCCAGAATCAAGCCTCAGTCATTTTGCCAGGCCAGAGTGTTCCACCATCAAACCTCAGTCATGATCCCAGGCCACATGTTTCCACAATGAAACCTCAGTCATTTTCCCAGGCCAAAGGTTTCCAGAATCAAACCTCAGTCATATTCCCAGGACACATGGTTCCAGAATCAACCTGAGTCATGTTCCAAGGCCACAGGTTTCAACAATCAAACCTCAGTCATGTTCCCAGGACACAGGTGTCCAGAATCAAACCTCAGTCATGTTCCCAGAGAACAGGCTTCCAGAAACAAACCTCAGTCATGTTCCCAAGCCACAGGGTTGCAGAATCAAACCTCAGTCTTGTTCCCAGGACACAGGTGTCCAGAATCAAACCGCAGTCATGTTCCCAGGGAACAGGCTTCCAGAAACAAACCTCAGTCATGTTCCCAGGCCACAGGGTTCCAGAATCAAACTTCAGTCTTGTTCCCAGGACACAGGTTTCCAGAATCAACCAGATATCATGTTCCCTGGCCACAGTCTTCCAGAATCAATCCTCAGTCATGTTGCCAGGCCACAGGTTTCCACCATCAAACCTCAGACATGTTCCCAGGCCACAGGGTACCAGAGTCAAACCGTTCGCAGGTTCCCAGGCCACAGAGTTCCAGAATCCACCGATGTCATGCGGCCAGGCCACAGGGTTCCAGAATCAATCCTCAGTTATGTTCGCAGGCTACAGGGTTCCGGAATAAAACCTCAGTCATGTTCCCTGTCTACAGGGTTCCAGAATCAAGGCTCAGTCAGGTAACCGGGGCACAGTATTCCACAATCTAAACAGATGTCATGTTCCCAGGCCTCAGGGTTCCAGAATCCACCCATGTCATGTTCCCAGGCCACAGGGTTCCAGAATCAATCCTCAGTTATGTTCCCAGGCTACAGGGTTCCAGAATAAAACCTCAGTCATATTCCCAGTACATAGGGTTCCAGAACCAAGGCTCAGTCAGGTTCCCGGGGCACAGTATTCCACAATCTAAACAGATGTCATGTTCCCAGGCCACAAGGATCCAGAATCAAACCTCAGTCATGTTGCCAGGCCATAGGGTACCACCATCAAACCTCAGTTATATTCCCAGGACTAAGGTTTCCAGAAACAAACCGATTTCATGTTTCCAGGCAACAGGGTACCAGAATCTAAACCGATGTCATGTTCCCAGGGCACAGGATTCCACACTCTAACATCAGTCATGTTCCAAGGCCAATGGTTTCCAGAATCAAACCTAAGTCATATTCCCAGGCCACATGGTTCCAGAATCAAACCTCTGTCGTGTTCCCAGGACACAGGGTTCCAGAATAAAACCTCAGTCATTTTACCTGGACACAGGTTTCAGAAATCAAATCCCAGTCATGTTCCCAGGCCACAGGGTTCCAGAATCAATCCTCAGTTATGTTCCCAGGCTACAGGGTTCCAGAATAAAACGTCAGTCATGTTCCCAGTCCACAGGGTTCCAGAACCAAGGCTCAGTCACGTTCCCAGGGCACAGTATTCCACAATCTAAACAGATGTCATGTTCCCAGGCCTCAGGGTTCCAGAATCCACCCATGTCATGTTCCCAGGCCACAGGGTTCCAGAATCAATCCTCAGTTATGTTCCCAGGCTACAAGGTTCCAGAATAAAACCTCAGTCATGTTCCTAGTCCACAGGGTTCCAGAATCCACCGTTGTCATGTGCCCAGGCCACAGGGTTCCAGAATCAATCCTCAGTTATGGTCCCAGGCTACAGGGTTCCAGAATAAAACCTCAGTCATGTTCCCAGTCCACAGGGTTCCAGAACCAAGGCTCAGTCAGGTTCCCAGGGCACAGTATTCCACAGTCTAAACAGATGTCATGTTCCCAGGCCACAGGCATCCAGAATCAAACCTCAGGCATGTTGCCAGGCCATAGGGTACCACAATCAAACCTCAGTCATATTCCCAGACCTCAGGTTTACAGAATCAAACCGATTTCATGTTCCCAGGCAACAGGGTACCAGAATCCAAACCGATGTCATGTTCCCAGGCCACAGGATTCCACATTCTAACGTCAGTCATGTTCCCAGGCCAATGGTTTCCAGAATCAAACCTCAGTCATATTCCCAGGCCACATGGTTACAGAATCAAACCTCAGTCGTGTTCCCAGGACACAGGGTTCCAGAATAAAACCTCAGTCATGTTCCCTGGACACAGGTTTCCAGAATCAACCAGATATCATGTTCCCTGGCCACAGTCTTCCAGAATCAATCCTCAGTCATGTTGCCAGGCCACAGGTTTCCACCATCAAACCTCAGACATGTTCCCAGGCCACAGGGTACCAGAGTCAAACCGTTCGCAGGTTCCCAGGCCACAGAGTTCCAGAATCCACCGATGTCATGCGGCCAGGCCACAGGGTTCCAGAATCAATCCTCAGTTATGTTCGCAGGCTACAGGGTTCCGGAATAAAACCTCAGTCATGTTCCCTGTCCACAGGGTTCCAGAATCAAGGCTCAGTCAGGTACCCGGGGCACAGTATTCCACAATCTAAACAGATGTCATGTTCCCAGGCCTCAGGGTTCCAGAATCCACCCATGTCATGTTCCCAGGCCACAGGGTTCCAGAATCAATCCTCAGTTATGTTCCCAGGCTACAAGGTTCCAGAATAAAACCTCAGTCATGTTCCTAGTCCACATGGTTCCAGAATCCACCGTTGTCATGTGCCCAGGCCACAGGGTTCCAGAATCAATCCTCAGTTATGGTCCCAGGCTACAGGGTTCCAGAATAAAACCTCAGTCATGTTCCCAGTCCACAAGGTTCCAGAACCAAGGCTCAGTCAGGTTCCCGGGGCACAGTATTCCACAATCTAAACAGATGTCATGTTCCCAGGCCACAGGTTTCCAGAATCATGCCGCAGTCATGTTCCCAGGCCACAGGCATCCAGAATCAAACCTCAGGCATGTTGCCAGGCCATAGGGTACCACAATCAAACCTCAGTCATATTCCCAGACCTCAGGTTTACAGAATCAAACCGATTTCATGTTCCCAGGCAACAGGGTACCAGAATCCAAACCGATGGCATGTTCCCAGGCCACAGGATTCCACATTCTAACGTCAGTCATGTTCCCAGGCCAATGGTTTCCAGAATCAAACCTCAGTCATATTCCCAGGCCACATGGTTACAGAATCAAACCTCAGTCGTGTTCCCAGGACACAGGGTTCCAGAATAAAACCTCAGTCATGTTCCCTGGACACAGGTTTCAGAAATCAAATCCCAGTCATGTTCCCAGGCCACAGGGTTCCACAATTAAACCTCAGTCATATTCCCAGGCCAGAGGGTTCCACAATCAAACCTCAGTCCTGTTGCCAGGCCACGGTTCCACCATCAAGCCTCAGTCATGTTCCCAGGTCAGAGTGTTCCACAATCTAACCTAAGTCATCTTGCCAAGCCACAGGGTTCCACCATCAAACCTTAGGCATATTGCCAGGCCACAGTGTTCCACCATCAAGCCTCACTCATGTTCCCAAGCCTGAGGGTTCCACTATCAAACCTCAATCATGTTGCCAGGCCACAGGATTCAACCATGAAACCTCAGTCATGTTCCCAGTAAACAGGGCTCCAGAATCAAACCAATGTCATGTTCCCATGCCACGGGGTTCCAGTATCAGGCCTCAGTCATGGTCCCCGTGCACAGGGTTCCAAATCAAACCTCAGTCATGTTGCCAGTCCACAGGTTTCTGCCATCAAACCTCAGTCATGTTCCCAGTAAACAGGGCTCCAGAATCAAGCCTCAGTCATTTTGCCAGGCCAGAGTGTTCCACCATCAAACCTCAGTCATGATCCCAGGCCACATGTTTCCACAATGAAACCTCAGTCATTTTCCCAGGCCAAAGGTTTCCAGAATCAAACCTCAGTCATATTCCCAGGACACATGGTTCCAGAATCAACCTGAGTCATGTTCGAAGGCCACAGGTTTCAACAATCAAACCTCAGTCATGTTCCCAGGACAGAGGTGTCCAGAATCAAACCTCAGTCATGTTCCCAGAGAACAGGCTTCCAGAAACAAACCTCAGTCATGTTCCCAAGCCACAGGGTTGCAGAATCAAACCTCAGTCTTGTTCCCAGGACACAGGTGTCCAGAATCAAACCGCAGTCATGTTCCCAGGGAACAGGCTTCCAGAAACAAACCTCAGTCATGTTCCCAGGCCACAGGGTTCCAGAATCAAACTTCAGTCTTGTTCCCAGGACACAGGTTTCCAGAATCAACCAGATATCATGTTCCCTGGCCACAGTCTTCCAGAATCAATCCTCAGTCATGTTGCCAGGCCACAGGTTTCCACCATCAAACCTCAGACATGTTCCCAGGCCACAGGGTACCAGAGTCAAACCGTTCGCAGGTTCCCAGGCCACAGAGTTCCAGAATCCACCGATGTCATGCGGCCAGGCCACAGGGTTCCAGAATCAATCCTCAGTTATGTTCGCAGGCTACAGGGTTCCGGAATAAAACCTCAGTCATGTTCCCTGTCCACAGGGTTCCAGAATCAAGGCTCAGTCAGGTACCCGGGGCACAGTATTCCACAATCTAAACAGATGTCATGTTCCCAGGCCTCAGGGTTCCAGAATCCACCCATGTCATGTTCCCAGGCCACAGGGTTCCAGAATCAATCCTCAGTTATGTTCCCAGGCTACAGGGTTCCAGAATAAAACCTCAGTCATATTCCCAGTACATAGGGTTCCAGAACCAAGGCTCAGTCAGGTTCCCGGGGCACAGTATTCCACAATCTAAACAGATGTCATGTTCCCAGGCCACAAGGATCCAGAATCAAACCTCAGTCATGTTGCCAGGCCATAGGGTACCACCATCAAACCTCAGTTATATTCCCAGGACTAAGGTTTCCAGAATCAAACCGATTTCATGTTTCCAGGCAACAGGGTACCAGAATCCAAACCGATGTCATGTTCCCAGGGCACAGGATTCCACACTCTAACATCAGTCATGTTCCAAGGCCAATGGTTTCCAGAATCAAACCTAAGTCATATTCCCAGGCCACATGGTTACAGAATCAAACCTCTGTCGTGTTCCCAGGACACAGGGTTCCAGAATAAAACCTCAGTCATTTTACCTGGACACAGGTTTCAGAAATCAAATCCCAGTCATATTCCCAGGCCACAGGGTTCCAGAATCAATCCTCAGTTATGTTCCCAGGCTACAGGGTTCCAGAATAAAACGTCAGTCATGTTCCCAGTCCACAGGGTTCCAGAACCAAGGCTCAGTCACGTTCCCAGGGCACAGTATTCCACAATCTAAACAGATGTCATGTTCCCAGGCCTCAGGGTTCCAGAATCCACCCATGTCATGTTCCCAGGCCACAGGGTTCCAGAATCAATCCTCAGTTATGTTCCCAGGCTACAAGGTTCCAGAATAAAACCTCAGTCATGTTCCTAGTCCACAGGGTTCCAGAATCCACCGTTGTCATGTGCCCAGGCCACAGGGTTCCAGAATCAATCCTCAGTTATGGTCCCAGGCTACAGGGTTCCAGAATAAAACCTCAGTCATGTTCCCAGTCCACAGGGTTCCAGAACCAAGGCTCAGTCAGGTTCCCAGGGCACAGTATTCCACAATCTAAACAGATGTCATGTTCCCAGGCCACAGGCATCCAGAATCAAACCTCAGGCATGTTGCCAGGCCATAGGGTACCACAATCAAACCTCAGTCATATTCCCAGACCTCAGGTTTACAGAATCAAACCGATTTCATGTTCCCAGGCAACAGGGTACCAGAATCCAAACCGATGGCATGTTCCCAGGCCACAGGATTCCACATTCTAACATCAGTCATGTTCCCAGGCCAATGGTTTCCAGAATCAAACCTCAGTCATATTCCCAGGCCACATGGTTACAGAATCAAACCTCAGTCGTGTTCCCAGGACACAGGGTTCCAGAATAAAACCTCAGTCATGTTCCCTGGACACAGGTTTCAGAAATCAAATCCCAGTCATGTTCCCAGGCCACAGGGTTCCACAATTAAACCTCAGTCATATTCCCAGGCCAGAGGGTTCCACAATCAAACCTCAGTCCTGTTGCCAGGCCACGGTTCCACCATCAAGCCTCAGTCATGTTCCCAGGTCAGAGTGTTCCACAATCTAACCTAAGTCATCTTGCCAAGCCACAGTGTTCCACCATCAAGCCTCACTCATGTTCCCAAGCCTGAGGGTTCCACTATCAAACCTCAATCATGTTGCCAGGCCACAGGATTCAACCATGAAACCTCAGTCATGTTCCCAGTAAACAGGGCTCCAGAATCAAACCAATGTCATGTTCCCATGCCACGGGGTTCCAGTATCAGGCCTCAGTCATGGTCCCCGTGCACAGGGTTCCAAATCAAACCTCAGTCAAGTTGCCAGTCCACAGGTTTCTGCCATCAAACCTCAGTCATGTTCCCAGTAAACAGGGCTCCAGAATCAAGCCTCAGTCATTTTGCCAGGCCAGAGTGTTCCACCATCAAACCTCAGTCATGATCCCAGGCCACATGTTTCCACAATGAAACCTCAGTCATTTTCCCAGGCCAAAGGTTTCCAGAATCAAACCTCAGTCATATTCCCAGGACACATGGTTCCAGAATCAACCTGAGTCATGTTCGAAGGCCACAGGTTTCAACAATCAAACCTCAGTCATGTTCCCAGGACACAGGTGTCCAGAATCAAACCTCAGTCATGTTCCCAGAGAACAGGCTTCCAGAAACAAACCTCAGTCATGTTCCCAAGCCACAGGGTTGCAGAATCAAACCTCAGTCTTGTTCCCAGGACACAGGTGTCCAGAATCAAACCGCAGTCATGTTCCCAGGGAACAGGCTTCCAGAAACAAACCTCAGTCATGTTCCCAGGCCACAGGGTTCCAGAATCAAACTTCAGTCTTGTTCCCAGGACACAGGTTTCCAGAATCAACCAGATATCATGTTCCCTGGCCACAGTCTTCCAGAATCAATCCTCAGTCATGTTGCCAGGCCACAGGTTTCCACCATCAAACCTCAGACATGTTCCCAGGCCACAGGGTACCAGAGTCAAACCGTTCGCAGGTTCCCAGGCCACAGAGTTCCAGAATCCACCGATGTCATGCGGCCAGGCCACAGGGTTCCAGAATCAATCCTCAGTTATGTTCGCAGGCTACAGGGTTCCGGAATAAAACCTCAGTCATGTTCCCTGTCCACAGGGTTCCAGAATCAAGGCTCAGTCAGGTACCCGGAGCACAGTATTCCACAATCTAAACAGATGTCATGTTCCCAGGCCTCAGGGTTCCAGAATCCACCCATGTCATGTTCCCAGGCCACAGGGTTCCAGAATCAATCCTCAGTTATGTTCCCAGTCTACAGGGTTCCAGAATAAAACCTCAGTCATATTCCCAGTACATAGGGTTCCAGAACCAAGGCTCAGTCAGGTTCCCGGGGCACAGTATTCCACAATCTAAACAGATGTCATGTTCCCAGGCCACAGGGATCCAGAATCAAACCTCAGTCATGTTTCCAGGCCATAGGGTACCACCATCAAACCTCAGTTATATTCCCAGGACTAAGGTTTCCAGAATCAAACCGATTTCATGTTTCCAGGCAACAGGGTACCAGAATCTAAACCGATGTCATGTTCCCAGGGCACAGGATTCCACACTCTAACATCAGTCATGTTCCAAGGCCAATGGTTTCCAGAATCAAACCTAAGTCATATTCCCAGGCCACATGGTTACAGAATCAAACCTCTGTCGTGTTCCCAGGACACAGGGTTCCAGAATAAAACCTCAGTCATTTTACCTGGACACAGGTTTCAGAAATCAAATCCCAGTCATGTTCCCAGGCCACAGGGTTCCAGAATCAATCCTCAGTTATGTTCCCAGGCTACAGGGTTCCAGAATAAAACGTCAGTCATGTTCCCAGTCCACAGGGTTCCAGAACCAAGGCTCAGTCACGTTCCCAGGGCACAGTATTCCACAATCTAAACAGATGTCATGTTCTCAGGCCTCAGGGTTCCAGAATCCACCCATGTCATGTTCCCAGGCCACAGGGTTCCAGAATCAATCCTCAGTTATGTTCCCAGGCTACAAGGTTCCAGAATAAAACCTCAGTCATGTTCCTAGTCCACAGGGTTCCAGAATCCATCGTTGTCATGTGCCCAGGCCACAGGGTTCCAGAATCAATCCTCAGTTATGGTCCCAGGCTACAGGGTTCCAGAATAAAACCTCAGTCATGTTCCCAGTCCACAGGGTTCCAGAACCAAGGCTCAGTCAGGTTCCCAGGGCACAGTATTCCACAATCTAAACAGATGTCATGTTCCCAGGCCACAGGCATCCAGAATCAAACCTCAGGCATGTTGCCAGGCCATAGGGTACCACAATCAAACCTCAGTCATATTCCCAGACCTCAGGTTTACAGAATCAAACCGATTTCATGTTCCCAGGCAACAGGGTACCAGAATCCAAACCGATGTCATGTTCCCAGGCCACAGGATTCCACATTCTAACATCAGTCATGTTCCCAGGCCAATGGTTTCCAGAATCAAACCTCAGTCATATTCTCAGGCCACATGGTTACAGAATCAAACCTCAGTCGTGTTCCCAGGACACAGGGTTCCAGAATAAAACCTCAGTCATGTTCCCTGGACACAGGTTTCAGAAATCAAATCCCAGTCATGTTCCCAGGCCACAGGGTTCCACAATTAAACCTCAGTCATATTCCCAGGCCAGAGGGTTCCACAATCAAACCTCAGTCCTGTTGCCAGGCCACGGTTCCACCATCAAGCCTCAGTCATGTTCCCAGGTCAGAGTGTTCCACAATCTAACCTAAGTCATCTTGCCAAGCCACAGTGTTCCACCATCAAGCCTCACTCATGTTCCCAAGCCTGAGGGTTCCACTATCAAACCTCAATCATGTTGCCAGGCCACAGGATTCAACCATGAAACCTCAGTCATGTTCCCAGTAAACAGGGCTCCAGAATCAAACCAATGTCATGTTCCCATGCCACGGGGTTCCAGTATCAGGCCTCAGGCATGGTCCCCGTGCACAGGGTTCCAAATCAAACCTCAGTCATGTTGCCAGTCCACAGGTTTCTGCCATCAAACCTCAGTCATGTTCCCAGTAAACAGGGCTCCAGAATCAAGCCTCAGTCATTTTGCCAGGCCAGAGTGTTCCACCATCAAACCTCAGTCATGATCCCAGGCCACATGTTTCCACAATGAAACCTCAGTCATTTTCCCAGGCCAAAGGTTTCCAGAATCAAACCTCAGTCATATTCCCAGGACACATGGTTCCAGAATCAACCTGAGTCATGTTCGAAGGCCACAGGTTTCAACAATCAAACCTCAGTCATGTTCCCAGGACACAGGTGTCCAGAATCAAACCTCAGTCATGTTCCCAGAGAACAGGCTTCCAGAAACAAACCTTAGTCATGTTCCCAAGCCACAGGGTTGCAGAATCAAACCTCAGTCTTGTTCCCAGGACACAGGTGTCCAGAATCAAACCGCAGTCATGTTCCCAGGGAACAGGCTTCCAGAAACAAACCTCAGTCATGTTCCCAGGCCACAGGGTTCCAGAATCAAACTTCAGTCTTGTTCCCAGGACACAGGTTTCCAGAATCAACCAGATATCATGTTCCCTGGCCACAGTCTTCCAGAATCAATCCTCAGTCATGTTGCCAGGCCACAGGTTTCCACCATCAAACCTCAGACATGTTCCCAGGCCACAGGGTACCAGAGTCAAACCGTTCGCAGGTTCCCAGGCCACAGAGTTCCAGAATCCACCGATGTCATGCGGCCAGGCCACAGGGTTCCAGAATCAATCCTCAGTTATGTTCGCAGGCTACAGGGTTCCGGAATAAAACCTCAGTCATGTTCCCAGTCCACAGGGTTCCAGAATCAAGGCTCAGTCAGGTACCCGGGGCACAGTATTCCACAATCTAAACAGATGTCATGTTCCCAGGCCTCAGGGTTTCAGAATCCACCCATGTCATGTTCCCAGGCCACAGGGTTCCAGAATCAATCCTCAGTTATGTTCCCAGGCTACAGGGTTCCAGAATAAAACCTCAGTCATATTCCCAGTACATAGGGTTCCAGAACCAAGGCTCAGTCAGGTTCCCGGGGCACAGTATTCCACAATCTAAACAGATGTCATGTTCCCAGGCCACAGGGATCCAGAATCAAACCTCAGTCATGTTGCCAGGCCATAGGGTACCACCATCAAACCTCAGTTATATTCCCAGGACTAAGGTTTCCAGAATCAAACCGATTTCATGTTTCCAGGCAACAGGGTACCAGAATCTAAACCGATGTCATGTTCCCAGGGCACAGGATTCCACACTCTAACATCAGTCATGTTCCAAGGCCAATGGTTTCCAGAATCAAACCTAAGTCATATTCCCAGGCCACATGGTTCCAGAATCAAACCTCTGTCGTGTTCCCAGGACACAGGGTTCCAGAATAAAACCTCAGTCATGTTCCCTGGACACAGGTTTCAGAAATCAAATCCCAGTCATGTTCCCAGGCCACAGGGTTCCACAATTAAACCTCAGTCATATTCCCAGGCCAGAGGGTTCCACAATCAAACCTCAGTCCTGTTGCCAGGCCACGGTTCCACCATCAAGCCTCAGTCATGTTCCCAGGTCAGAGTGTTCCACAATCTAACCTAAGTCATCTTGCCAAGCCACAGGGTTCCACCATCAAACCTCAGGCATATTGCCAGGCCACAGTGTTCCACCATCAAGCCTCACTCATGTTCCCAAGCCTGAGGGTTCCACTATCAAATCTCAATCATGTTGCCAGGCCACAGGATTCAACCATGAAACCTCAGTCATGTTCCCAGTAAACAGGGCTCCAGAATCAAACCAATGTCATGTTCCCATGCCACGGGGTTCCAGTATCAGGCCTCAGGCATGGTCCCCGTGCACAGGGTTCCAAATCAAACCTCAGTCATGTTGCCAGTCCACAGGTTTCTGCCATCAAACCTCAGTCATGTTCCCAGTAAACAGGGCTCCAGAATCAAGCCTCAGTCATTTTGCCAGGCCAGAGTGTTCCACCATCAAACCTCAGTCATGATCCCAGGCCACATGTTTCCACAATGAAACCTCAGTCATTTTCCCAGGCCAAAGGTTTCCAGAATCAAACCTCAGTCATATTCCCAGGACACATGGTTCCAGAATCAACCTGAGTCATGTTCGAAGGCCACAGGTTTCAACAATCAAACCTCAGTCATGTTCCCAGGACACAGGTGTCCAGAATCAAACCTCAGTCATGTTCCCAGAGAACAGGCTTCCAGAAACAAACCTCAGTCATGTTCCCAAGCCACAGGGTTGCAGAATCAAACCTCAGTCTTGTTCCCAGGACACAGGTGTCCAGAATCAAACCGCAGTCATGTTCCCAGGGAACAGGCTTCCAGAAACAAACCTCAGTCATGTTCCCAGGCCACAGGGTTCCAGAATCAAACTTCAGTCTTGTTCCCAGGACACAGGTTTCCAGAATCAACCAGATATCATGTTCCCTGGCCACAGTCTTCCAGAATCAATCCTCAGTCATGTTGCCAGGCCACAGGTTTCCACCATCAAACCTCAGACATGTTCCCAGGCCACAGGGTACCAGAGTCAAACCGTTCGCAGGTTCCCAGGCCACAGAGTTCCAGAATCCACCGATGTCATGCGGCCAGGCCACAGGGTTCCAGAATCAATCCTCAGTTATGTTCGCAGGCTACAGGGTTCCGGAATAAAACCTCAGTCATGTTCCCAGTCCACAGGGTTCCAGAATCAAGGCTCAGTCAGGTACCCGGGGCACAGTATTCCACAATCTAAACAGATGTCATGTTCCCAGGCCTCAGGGTTCCAGAATCCACCCATGTCATGTTCCCAGGCCACAGGGTTCCAGAATCAATCCTCAGTTATGTTCCCAGGCTACAGGGTTCCAGAATAAAACCTCAGTCATATTCCCAGTACATAGGGTTCCAGAACCAAGGCTCAGTCAGGTTCCCGGGGCACAGTATTCCACAATCTAAACAGATGTCATGTTCCCAGGCCACAGGGATCCAGAATCAAACCTCAGTCATGTTGCCAGGCCATAGGGTACCACCATCAAACCTCAGTTATATTCCCAGGACTAAGGTTTCCAGAATCAAACCGATTTCATGTTTGCAGGCAACAGGGTACCAGAATCTAAACCGATGTCATGTTCCCAGGGCACAGGATTCCACACTCTAACATCAGTCATGTTCCAAGGCCAATGGTTTCCAGAATCAAACCTAAGTCATATTCCCAGGCCACATGGTTCCAGAATCAAACCTCTGTCGTGTTCCCAGGACACAGGGTTCCAGAATAAAACCTCAGTCATTTTCCCTGGACACAGGTTTCAGAAATCAAATCCCAGTCATGTTCCCAGGCCACAGGGTTCCAGAATCAATCCTCAGTTATGTTCCCAGGCTACAGGGTTCCAGAATAAAACGTCAGTCATGTTCCCAGTCCACAGGGTTCCAGAACCAAGGCTCAGTCACGTTCCCAGGGCACAGTATTCCACAATCTAAACAGATGTCATGTTCCCAGGCCTCAGGGTTCCAGAATCCACCCATGTCATGTTCCCAGGCCACAGGGTTCCAGAATCAATCCTCAGTTATGTTCCCAGGCTACAAGGTTCCAGAATAAAACCTCAGTCATGTTCCTAGTCCACAGGGTTCCAGAATCCACCGTTGTCATGTGCCCAGGCCACAGGGTTCCAGAATCAATCCTCAGTTATGGTCCCAGGCTACAGGGTTCCAGAATAAAACCTCAGTCATGTTCCCAGTCCACAGGGTTCCAGAACCAAGGCTCAGTCAGGTTCCCGGGGCACAGTATTCCACAATCTAAACAGATGTCATGTTCCCAGGCCACAGGTTTCCAGAATCATGCCGCAGTCATGTTCCCAGGCCACAGGCATCCAGAATCAAACCTCAGGCATGTTGCCAGGCCATAGGGTACCACAATCAAACCTCAGTCATATTCCCAGACCTCAGGTTTACAGAATCAAACCGATTTCATGTTCCCAGGCAACAGGGTACCAGAATCCAAACCGATGGCATGTTCCCAGGCCACAGGATTCCACATTCTAACGTCAGTCATGTTCCCAGGCCAATGGTTTCCAGAATCAAACCTCAGTCATATTCCCAGGCCACATGGTTACAGAATCAAACCTCAGTCGTGTTCCCAGGACACAGGGTTCCAGAATAAAACCTCAGTCATGTTCCCTGGACACAGGTTTCAGAAATCAAATCCCAGTCATGTTCCCAGGCCACAGGGTTCCACAATTAAACCTCAGTCATATTCCCAGGCCAGAGGGTTCCACAATCAAACCTCAGTCCTGTTGCCAGGCCACGGTTCCACCATCAAGCCTCAGTCATGTTCCCAGGTCAGAGTGTTCCACAATCTAACCTAAGTCATCTTGCCAAGCCACAGGGTTCCACCATCAAACCTTAGGCATATTGCCAGGCCACAGTGTTCCACCATCAAGCCTCACTCATGTTCCCAAGCCTGAGGGTTCCACTATCAAACCTCAATCATGTTGCCAGGCCACAGGATTCAACCATGAAACCTCAGTCATGTTCCCAGTAAACAGGGCTCCAGAATCAAACCAATGTCATGTTCCCATGCCACGGGGTTCCAGTATCAGGCCTCAGTCATGGTCCCCGTGCACAGGGTTCCAAATCAAACCTCAGTCATGTTGCCAGTCCACAGGTTTCTGCCATCAAACCTCAGTCATGTTCCCAGTAAACAGGGCTCCAGAATCAAGCCTCAGTCATTTTGCCAGGCCAGAGTGTTCCACCATCAAACCTCAGTCATGATCCCAGGCCACATGTTTCCACAATGAAACCTCAGTCATTTTCCCAGGCCAAAGGTTTCCAGAATCAAACCTCAGTCATATTCCCAGGACACATGGTTCCAGAATCAACCTGAGTCATGTTCGAAGGCCACAGGTTTCAACAATCAAACCTCAGTCATGTTCCCAGGACACAGGTGTCCAGAATCAAACCTCAGTCATGTTCCCAGAGAACAGGCTTCCAGAAACAAACCTCAGTCATGTTCCCAAGCCACAGGGTTGCAGAATCAAACCTCAGTCTTGTTCCCAGGACACAGGTGTCCAGAATCAAACCGCAGTCATGTTCCCAGGGAACAGGCTTCCAGAAACAAACCTCAGTCATGTTCCCAGGCCACAGGGTTCCAGAATCAAACTTCAGTCTTGTTCCCAGGACACAGGTTTCCAGAATCAACCAGATATCATGTTCCCTGGCCACAGTCTTCCAGAATCAATCCTCAGTCATGTTGCCAGGCCACAGGTTTCCACCATCAAACCTCAGACATGTTCCCAGGCCACAGGGTACCAGAGTCAAACCGTTCGCAGGTTCCCAGGCCACAGAGTTCCAGAATCCACCGATGTCATGCGGCCAGGCCACAGGGTTCCAGAATCAATCCTCAGTTATGTTCGCAGGCTACAGGGTTCCGGAATAAAACCTCAGTCATGTTCCCTGTCCACAGGGTTCCAGAACCAAGGCTCAGTCAGGTTCCCGGGGCACAGTATTCCACAATCTAAACAGATGTCATGTTCCCAGGCCACAGGGATCCAGAATCAAACCTCAGTCATGTTGCCAGGCCATAGGGTACCACCATCAAACCTCAGTTATATTCCCAGGACTAAAGTTTCCAGAATCAAACCGATTTCATGTTTGCAGGCAACAGGGTACCAGAATCTAAACCGATGTCATGTTCCCAGGGCACAGGATTCCACACTCTAACATCAGTCATGTTCCAAGGCCAATGGTTTCCAGAATCAAACCTAAGTCATATTCCCAGGCCACATGGTTCCAGAATCAAACCTCTGTCGTGTTCCCAGGACACAGGGTTCCAGAATAAAACCTCAGTCATTTTCCCTGGACACAGGTTTCAGAAATCAAATCCCAGTCATGTTCCCAGGCCACAGGGTTCCAGAATCAATCCTCAGTTATGTTCCCAGGCTACAGGGTTCCAGAATAAAACGTCAGTCATGTTCCCAGTCCACAGGGTTCCAGAACCAAGGCTCAGTCACGTTCCCAGGGCACAGTATTCCACAATCTAAACAGATGTCATGTTCCCAGGCCTCAGGGTTCCAGAATCCACCCATGTCATGTTCCCAGGCCACAGGGTTCCAGAATCAATCCTCAGTTATGTTCCCAGGCTACAAGGTTCCAGAATAAAACCTCAGTCATGTTCCTAGTCCACAGGGTTCCAGAATCCACCGTTGTCATGTGCCCAGGCCACAGGGTTCCAGAATCAATCCTCAGTTATGGTCCCAGGCTACAGGGTTCCAGAATAAAACCTCAGTCATGTTCCCAGTCCACAGGGTTCCAGAACCAAGGCTCAGTCAGGTTCCCGGGGCACAGTATTCCACAATCTAAACAGATGTCATGTTCCCAGGCCACAGGTTTCCAGAATCATGCCTCAGTCATGTTCCCAGGCCACAGGCATCCAGAATCAAACCTCAGGCATGTTGCCAGGCCATAGGGTACCACAATCAAACCTCAGTCATATTCCCAGACCTCAGGTTTACAGAATCAAACCGATTTCATGTTCCCAGGCAACAGGGTACCAGAATCCAAACCGATGGCATGTTCCCAGGCCACAGGATTCCACATTCTAACGTCAGTCATGTTCCCAGGCCAATGGTTTCCAGAATCAAACCTCAGTCATATTCCCAGGCCACATGGTTACAGAATCAAACCTCAGTCGTGTTCCCAGGACACAGGGTTCCAGAATAAAACCTCAGTCATGTTCCCTGGACACAGGTTTCAGAAATCAAATCCCAGTCATGTTCCCAGGCCACAGGGTTCCACAATTAAACCTCAGTCATATTCCCAGGCCAGAGGGTTCCACAATCAAACCTCAGTCCTGTTGCCAGGCCACGGTTCCACCATCAAGCCTCAGTCATGTTCCCAGGTCAGAGTGTTCCACAATCTAACCTAAGTCATCTTGCCAAGCCACAGGGTTCCACCATCAAACCTTAGGCATATTGCCAGGCCACAGTGTTCCACCATCAAGCCTCACTCATGTTCCCAAGCCTGAGGGTTCCACTATCAAACCTCAATCATGTTGCCAGGCCACAGGATTCAACCATGAAACCTCAGTCATGTTCCCAGTAAACAGGGCTCCAGAATCAAACCAATGTCATGTTCCCATGCCACGGGGTTCCAGTATCAGGCCTCAGTCATGGTCCCCGTGCACAGGGTTCCAAATCAAACCTCAGTCATGTTGCCAGTCCACAGGTTTCTGCCATCAAACCTCAGTCATGTTCCCAGTAAACAGGGCTCCAGAATCAAGCCTCAGTCATTTTGCCAGGCCAGAGTGTTCCACCATCAAACCTCAGTCATGATCCCAGGCCACATGTTTCCACAATGAAACCTCAGTCATTTTCCCAGGCCAAAGGTTTCCAGAATCAAACCTCAGTCATATTCCCAGGACACATGGTTCCAGAATCAACCTGAGTCATGTTCGAAGGCCACAGGTTTCAACAATCAAACCTCAGTCATGTTCCCAGGACACAGGTGTCCAGAATCAAACCTCAGTCATGTTCCCAGAGAACAGGCTTCCAGAAACAAACCTCAGTCATGTTCCCAAGCCACAGGGTTGCAGAATCAAACCTCAGTCTTGTTCCCAGGACACAGGTGTCCAGAATCAAACCGCAGTCATGTTCCCAGGGAACAGGCTTCCAGAAACAAACCTCAGTCATGTTCCCAGGCCACAGGGTTCCAGAATCAAACTTCAGTCTTGTTCCCAGGACACAGGTTTCCAGAATCAACCAGATATCATGTTCCCTGGCCACAGTCTTCCAGAATCAATCCTCAGTCATGTTGCCAGGCCACAGGTTTCCACCATCAAACCTCAGACATGTTCCCAGGCCACAGGGTACCAGAGTCAAACCGTTCGCAGGTTCCCAGGCCACAGAGTTCCAGAATCCACCGATGTCATGCGGCCAGGCCACAGGGTTCCAGAATCAATCCTCAGTTATGTTCGCAGGCTACAGGGTTCCGGAATAAAACCTCAGTCATGTTCCCTGTCCACAGGGTTCCAGAATCAAGGCTCAGTCAGGTACCCGGGGCACAGTATTCCACAATCTAAACAGATGTCATGTTCCCAGGCCTCAGGGTTCCAGAATCCACCCATGTCATGTTCCCAGGCCACAGGGTTCCAGAATCAATCCTCAGTTATGTTCCCAGGCTACAGGGTTCCAGAATAAAACGTCAGTCATGTTCCCAGTCCACAGGGTTCCAGAACCAAGGCTCAGTCACGTTCCCAGGGCACAGTATTCCACAATCTAAACAGATGTCATGTTCCCAGGCCTCAGGGTTCCAGAATCCACCCATGTCATGTTCCCAGGCCACAGGGTTCCAGAATCAATCCTCAGTTATGTTCCCAGGCTACAAGGTTCCAGAATAAAACCTCAGTCATGTTCCTAGTCCACAGGGTTCCAGAATCCACCGTTGTCATGTGCCCAGGCCACAGGGTTCCAGAATCAATCCTCAGTTATGGTCCCAGGCTACAGGGTTCCAGAATAAAACCTCAGTCATGTTCCCAGTCCACAGGGTTCCAGAACCAAGGCTCAGTCAGGTTCCCGGGGCACAGTATTCCACAATCTAAACAGATGTCATGTTCCCAGGCCACAGGTTTCCAGAATCATGCCGCAGTCATGTTCCCAGGCCACAGGCATCCAGAATCAAACCTCAGGCATGTTGCCAGGCCATAGGGTACCACAATCAAACCTCAGTCATATTCCCAGACCTCAGGTTTACAGAATCAAACCGATTTCATGTTCCCAGGCAACAGGGTACCAGAATCCAAACCGATGGCATGTTCCCAGGCCACAGGATTCCACATTCTAACGTCAGTCATGTTCCCAGGCCAATGGTTTCCAGAATCAAACCTCAGTCATATTCCCAGGCCACATGGTTACAGAATCAAACCTCAGTCGTGTTCCCAGGACACAGGGTTCCAGAATAAAACCTCAGTCATGTTCCCTGGACACAGGTTTCAGAAATCAAATCCCAGTCATGTTCCCAGGCCACAGGGTTCCACAATTAAACCTCAGTCATATTCCCAGGCCAGAGGGTTCCACAATCAAACCTCAGTCCTGTTGCCAGGCAACGGTTCCACCATCAAGCCTCAGTCATGTTCCCAGGTCAGAGTGTTCCACAATCTAACCTAAGTCATCTTGCCAAGCCACAGGGTTCCACCATCAAACCTTAGGCATATTGCCAGGCCACAGTGTTCCACCATCAAGCCTCACTCATGTTCCCAAGCCTGAGGGTTCCACTATCAAACCTCAATCATGTTGCCAGGCCACAGGATTCAACCATGAAACCTCAGTCATGTTCCCAGTAAACAGGGCTCCAGAATCAAACCAATGTCATGTTCCCATGCCACGGGGTTCCAGTATCAGGCCTCAGTCATGGTCCCCGTGCACAGGGTTCCAAATCAAACCTCAGTCATGTTGCCAGTCCACAGGTTTCTGCCATCAAACCTCAGTCATGTTCCCAGTAAACAGGGCTCCAGAATCAAGCCTCAGTCATTTTGCCAGGCCAGAGTGTTCCACCATCAAACCTCAGTCATGATCCCAGGCCACATGTTTCCACAATGAAACCTCAGTCATTTTCCCAGGCCAAAGGTTTCCAGAATCAAACCTCAGTCATATTCCCAGGACACATGGTTCCAGAATCAACCTGAGTCATGTTCGAAGGCCACAGGTTTCAACAATCAAACCTCAGTCATGTTCCCAGGACACAGGTGTCCAGAATCAAACCTCAGTCATGTTCCCAGAGAACAGGCTTCCAGAAACAAACCTCAGTCATGTTCCCAAGCCACAGGGTTGCAGAATCAAACCTCAGTCTTGTTCCCAGGACACAGGTGTCCAGAATCAAACCGCAGTCATGTTCCCAGGGAACAGGCTTCCAGAAACAAACCTCAGTCATGTTCCCAGGCCACAGGGTTCCAGAATCAAACTTCAGTCTTGTTCCCAGGACACAGGTTTCCAGAATCAACCAGATATCATGTTCCCTGGCCACAGTCTTCCAGAATCAATCCTCAGTCATGTTGCCAGGCCACAGGTTTCCACCATCAAACCTCAGACATGTTCCCAGGCCACAGGGTACCAGAGTCAAACCGTTCGCAGGTTCCCAGGCCACAGAGTTCCAGAATCCACCGATGTCATGCGGCCAGGCCACAGGGTTCCAGAATCAATCCTCAGTTATGTTCGCAGGCTACAGGGTTCCGGAATAAAACCTCAGTCATGTTCCCTGTCCACAGGGTTCCAGAATCAAGGCTCAGTCAGGTACCCGGGGCACAGTATTCCACAATCTAAACAGATGTCATGTTCCCAGGCCTCAGGGTTCCAGAATCCACCCATGTCATGTTCCCAGGCCACAGGGTTCCAGAATCAATCCTCAGTTATGTTCCCAGGCTACAGGGTTCCAGAATAAAACCTCAGTCATGTTCCCAATACATAGGGTTCCAGAACCAAGGCTCAGTCAGGTTCCCGGGTCACAGTATTCCACAATCTAAACAGATGTCATGTTCCCAGGCCACAGGGATCCAGAATCAAACCTCAGTCATGTTGCCAGGCCATAGGGTACCACCATCAAACCTCAGTTATATTCCCAGGACTAAGGTTTCCAGAATCAAACCGATTTCATGTTTCCAGGCAACAGGGTACCAGAATCTAAACCGATGTCATGTTCCCAGGGCACAGGATTCCACACTCTAACATCAGTCATGTTCCAAGGCCAATGGTTTCCAGAATCAAACCTAAGTCATATTCCCAGGCCACATGGTTACAGAATCAAACCTCTGTCGTGTTCCCAGGACACAGGGTTCCAGAATAAAACCTCAGTCATTTTCCCTGGACACAGGTTTCAGAAATCAAATCCCAGTCATGTTCCCAGGCCACAGGGTTCCAGAATCAATCCTCAGTTATGTTCCCAGGCTACAGGGTTCCAGAATAAAACGTCAGTCATGTTCCCAGTCCACAGGGTTCCAGAACCAAGGCTCAGTCACGTTCCCAGGGCACAGTATTCCACAATCTAAACAGATGTCATGTTCCCAGGCCTCAGGGTTCCAGAATCCACCCATGTCATGTTCCCAGGCCACAGGGTTCCAGAATCAATCCTCAGTTATGTTCCCAGGCTACAAGGTTCCAGAATAAAACCTCAGTCATGTTCCTAGTCCACAGGGTTCCAGAATCCACCGTTGTCATGTGCCCAGGCCACAGGGTTCCAGAATCAATCCTCAGTTATGGTCCCAGGCTACAGGGTTCCAGAATAAAACCTCAGTCATGTTCCCAGTCCACAGGGTTCCAGAACCAAGGCTCAGTCAGGTTCCCGGGGCACAGTATTCCACAATCTAAACAGATGTCATGTTCCCAGGCCACAGGTTTCCAGAATCATGCCGCAGTCATGTTCCCAGGCCACAGGCATCCAGAATCAAACCTCAGGCATGTTGCCAGGCCATAGGGTACCACAATCAAACCTCAGTCATATTCCCAGACCTCAGGTTTACAGAATCAAACCGATTTCATGTTCCCAGGCAACAGGGTACCAGAATCCAAACCGATGGCATGTTCCCAGGCCACAGGATTCCACATTCTAACGTCAGTCATGTTCCCAGGCCAATGGTTTCCAGAATCAAACCTCAGTCATATTCCCAGGCCACATGGTTACAGAATCAAACCTCAGTCGTGTTCCCAGGACACAGGGTTCCAGAATAAAACCTCAGTCATGTTCCCTGGACACAGGTTTCAGAAATCAAATCCCAGTCATGTTCCCAGGCCACAGGGTTCCACAATTAAACCTCAGTCATATTCCCAGGCCAGAGGGTTCCACAATCAAACCTCAGTCCTGTTGCCAGGCCACGGTTCCACCATCAAGCCTCAGTCATGTTCCCAGGTCAGAGTGTTCCACAATCTAACCTAAGTCATCTTGCCAAGCCACAGGGTTCCACCATCAAACCTTAGGCATATTGCCAGGCCACAGTGTTCCACCATCAAGCCTCACTCATGTTCCCAAGCCTGAGGGTTCCACTATCAAACCTCAATCATGTTGCCAGGCCACAGGATTCAACCATGAAACCTCAGTCATGTTCCCAGTAAACAGGGCTCCAGAATCAAACCAATGTCATGTTCCCATGCCACGGGGTTCCAGTATCAGGCCTCAGTCATGGTCCCCGTGCACAGGGTTCCAAATCAAACCTCAGTCATGTTGCCAGTCCACAGGTTTCTGCCATCAAACCTCAGTCATGTTCCCAGTAAACAGGGCTCCAGAATCAAGCCTCAGTCATTTTGCCAGGCCAGAGTGTTCCACCATCAAACCTCAGTCATGATCCCAGGCCACATGTTTCCACAATGAAACCTCAGTCATTTTCCCAGGCCAAAGGTTTCCAGAATCAAACCTCAGTCATATTCCCAGGACACATGGTTCCAGAATCAACCTGAGTCATGTTCGAAGGCCACAGGTTTCAACAATCAAACCTCAGTCATGTTCCCAGGACACAGGTGTCCAGAATCAAACCTCAGTCATGTTCCCAGAGAACAGGCTTCCAGAAACAAACCTCAGTCATGTTCCCAAGCCACAGGGTTGCAGAATCAAACCTCAGTCTTGTTCCCAGGACACAGGTGTCCAGAATCAAACCGCAGTCATGTTCCCAGGGAACAGGCTTCCAGAAACAAACCTCAGTCATGTTCCCAGGCCACAGGGTTCCAGAATCAAACTTCAGTCTTGTTCCCAGGACACAGGTTTCCAGAATCAACCAGATATCATGTTCCCTGGCCACAGTCTTCCAGAATCAATCCTCAGTCATGTTGCCAGGCCACAGGTTTCCACCATCAAACCTCAGACATGTTCCCAGGCCACAGGGTACCAGAGTCAAACCGTTCGCAGGTTCCCAGGCCACAGAGTTCCAGAATCCACCGATGTCATGCGGCCAGGCCACAGGGTTCCAGAATCAATCCTCAGTTATGTTCGCAGGCTACAGGGTTCCGGAATAAAACCTCAGTCATGTTCCCTGTCCACAGGGTTCCAGAATCAAGGCTCAGTCAGGTACCCGGGGCACAGTATTCCACAATCTAAACAGATGTCATGTTCCCAGGCCTCAGGGTTCCAGAATCCACCCATGTCATGTTCCCAGGCCACAGGGTTCCAGAATCAATCCTCAGTTATGTTCCCAGGCTACAGGGTTCCAGAATAAAACCTCAGTCATATTCCCAGTACATAGGGTTCCAGAACCAAGGCTCAGTCAGGTTCCCGGGGCACAGTATTCCACAATCTAAACAGATGTCATGTTCCCAGGCCACAAGGATCCAGAATCAAACCTCAGTCATGTTGCCAGGCCATAGGGTACCACCATCAAACCTCAGTTATATTCCCAGGACTAAGGTTTCCAGAATCAAACCGATTTCATGTTTCCAGGCAACAGGGTACCAGAATCTAAACCGATGTCATGTTCCCAGGGCACAGGATTCCACACTCTAACATCAGTCATGTTCCAAGGCCAATGGTTTCCAGAATCAAACCTAAGTCATATTCCCAGGCCACATGGTTACAGAATCAAACCTCTGTCGTGTTCCCAGGACACAGGGTTCCAGAATAAAACCTCAGTCATTTTACCTGGACACAGGTTTCAGAAATCAAATCCCAGTCATGTTCCCAGGCCACAGGGTTCCAGAATCAATCCTCAGTTATGTTCCCAGGCTACAGGGTTCCAGAATAAAACGTCAGTCATGTTCCCAGTCCACAGGGTTCCAGAACCAAGGCTCAGTCACGTTCCCAGGGCACAGTATTCCACAATCTAAACAGATGTCATGTTCTCAGGCCTCAGGGTTCCAGAATCCACCCATGTCATGTTCCCAGGCCACAGGGTTCCAGAATCAATCCTCAGTTATGGTCCCAGGCTACAGGGTTCCAGAATAAAACCTCAGTCATGTTCCCAGTCCACAGGGTTCCAGAACCAAGGCTCAGTCAGGTTCCCAGGGCACAGTATTCCACAATCTAAACAGATGTCATGTTCCCAGGCCACAGGCATCCAGAATCAAACCTCAGGCATGTTGCCAGGCCATAGGGTACCACAATCAAACCTCAGTCATATTCCCAGACCTCAGGTTTACAGAATCAAACCGATTTCATGTTCCCAGGCAACAGGGTACCAGAATCCAAACCGATGTCATGTTCCCAGGCCACAGGATTCCACATTCTAACATCAGTCATGTTCCCAGGCCAATGGTTTCCAGAATCAAACCTCAGTCATATTCCCAGGCCACATGGTTACAGAATCAAACCTCAGTCGTGTTCCCAGGACACAGGGTTCCAGAATAAAACCTCAGTCATGTTCCCTGGACACAGGTTTCAGAAATCAAATCCCAGTCATGTTCCCAGGCCACAGGGTTCCACAATTAAACCTCAGTCATATTCCCAGGCCAGAGGGTTCCACAATCAAACCTCAGTCCTGTTGCCAGGCCACGGTTCCACCATCAAGCCTCAGTCATGTTCCCAGGTCAGAGTGTTCCACAATCTAACCTAAGTCATCTTGCCAAGCCACAGTGTTCCACCATCAAGCCTCACTCATGTTCCCAAGCCTGAGGGTTCCACTATCAAACCTCAATCATGTTGCCAGGCCACAGGATTCAACCATGAAACCTCAGTCATGTTCCCAGTAAACAGGGCTCCAGAATCAAACCAATGTCATGTTCCCATGCCACGGGGTTCCAGTATCAGGCCTCAGGCATGGTCCCCGTGCACAGGGTTCCAAATCAAACCTCAGTCATGTTGCCAGTCCACAGGTTTCTGCCATCAAACCTCAGTCATGTTCCCAGTAAACAGGGCTCCAGAATCAAGCCTCAGTCATTTTGCCAGGCCAGAGTGTTCCACCATCAAACCTCAGTCATGATCCCAGGCCACATGTTTCCACAATGAAACCTCAGTCATTTTCCCAGGCCAAAGGTTTCCAGAATCAAACCTCAGTCATATTCCCAGGACACATGGTTCCAGAATCAACCTGAGTCATGTTCGAAGGCCACAGGTTTCAACAATCAAACCTCAGTCATGTTCCCAGGACACAGGTGTCCAGAATCAAACCTCAGTCATGTTCCCAGAGAACAGGCTTCCAGAAACAAACCTCAGTCATGTTCCCAAGCCACAGGGTTGCAGAATCAAACCTCAGTCTTGTTCCCAGGACACAGGTGTCCAGAATCAAACCGCAGTCATGTTCCCAGGGAACAGGCTTCCAGAAACAAACCTCAGTCATGTTCCCAGGCCACAGGGTTCCAGAATCAAACTTCAGTCTTGTTCCCAGGACACAGGTTTCCAGAATCAACCAGATATCATGTTCCCTGGCCACAGTCTTCCAGAATCAATCCTCAGTCATGTTGCCAGGCCACAGGTTTCCACCATCAAACCTCAGACATGTTCCCAGGCCACAGGGTACCAGAGTCAAACCGTTCGCAGGTTCCCAGGCCACAGAGTTCCAGAATCCACCGATGTCATGCGGCCAGGCCACAGGGTTCCAGAATCAATCCTCAGTTATGTTCGCAGGCTACAGGGTTCCGGAATAAAACCTCAGTCATGTTCCCAGTCCACAGGGTTCCAGAATCAAGGCTCAGTCAGGTACCCGGGGCACAGTATTCCACAATCTAAACAGATGTCATGTTCCCAGGCCTCAGGGTTTCAGAATCCACCCATGTCATGTTCCCAGGCCACAGGGTTCCAGAATCAATCCTCAGTTATGTTCCCAGGCTACAGGGTTCCAGAATAAAACCTCAGTCATATTCCCAGTACATAGGGTTCCAGAACCAAGGCTCAGTCAGGTTCCCGGGGCACAGTATTCCACAATCTAAACAGATGTCATGTTCCCAGGCCACAGGGATCCAGAATCAAACCTCAGTCATGTTGCCAGGCCATAGGGTACCACCATCAAACCTCAGTTATATTCCCAGGACTAAGGTTTCCAGAATCAAACCGATTTCATGTTTCCAGGCAACAGGGTACCAGAATCTAAACCGATGTCATGTTCCCAGGGCACAGGATTCCACACTCTAACATCAGTCATGTTCCAAGGCCAATGGTTTCCAGAATCAAACCTAAGTCATATTCCCAGGCCACATGGTTACAGAATCAAACCTCTGTCGTGTTCCCAGGACACAGGGTTCCAGAATAAAACCTCAGTCATTTTACCTGGACACAGGTTTCAGAAATCAAATCCCAGTCATGTTCCCAGGCCACAGGGTTCCAGAATCAATCCTCAGTTATGTTCCCAGGCTACAGGGTTCCAGAATAAAACGTCAGTCATGTTCCCAGTCCACAGGGTTCCAGAACCAAGGCTCAGTCACGTTCCCAGGGCACAGTATTCCACAATCTAAACAGATGTCATGTTCTCAGGCCTCAGGGTTCCAGAATCCACCCATGTCATGTTCCCAGGCCACAGGGTTCCAGAATCAATCCTCAGTTATGTTCCCAGGCTACAAGGTTCCAGAATAAAACCTCAGTCATGTTCCTAGTCCACAGGGTTCCAGAATCCATCGTTGTCATGTGCCCAGGCCACAGGGTTCCAGAATCAATCCTCAGTTATGGTCCCAGGCTACAGGGTTCCAGAATAAAACCTCAGTCATGTTCCCAGTCCACAGGGTTCCAGAACCAAGGCTCAGTCAGGTTCCCAGGGCACAGTATTCCACAATCTAAACAGATGTCATGTTCCCAGGCCACAGGCATCCAGAATCAAACCTCAGGCATGTTGCCAGGCCATAGGGTACCACAATCAAACCTCAGTCATATTCCCAGACCTCAGGTTTACAGAATCAAACCGATTTCATGTTCCCAGGCAACAGGGTACCAGAATCCAAACCGATGTCATGTTCCCAGGCCACAGGATTCCACATTCTAACATCAGTCATGTTCCCAGGCCAATGGTTTCCAGAATCAAACCTCAGTCATATTCTCAGGCCACATGGTTACAGAATCAAACCTCAGTCGTGTTCCCAGGACACAGGGTTCCAGAATAAAACCTCAGTCATGTTCCCTGGACACAGGTTTCAGAAATCAAATCCCAGTCATGTTCCCAGGCCACAGGGTTCCACAATTAAACCTCAGTCATATTCCCAGGCCAGAGGGTTCCACAATCAAACCTCAGTCCTGTTGCCAGGCCACGGTTCCACCATCAAGCCTCAGTCATGTTCCCAGGTCAGAGTGTTCCACAATCTAACCTAAGTCATCTTGCCAAGCCACAGTGTTCCACCATCAAGCCTCACTCATGTTCCCAAGCCTGAGGGTTCCACTATCAAACCTCAATCATGTTGCCAGGCCACAGGATTCAACCATGAAACCTCAGTCATGTTCCCAGTAAACAGGGCTCCAGAATCAAACCAATGTCATGTTCCCATGCCACGGGGTTCCAGTATCAGGCCTCAGGCATGGTCCCCGTGCACAGGGTTCCAAATCAAACCTCAGTCATGTTGCCAGTCCACAGGTTTCTGCCATCAAACCTCAGTCATGTTCCCAGTAAACAGGGCTCCAGAATCAAGCCTCAGTCATTTTGCCAGGCCAGAGTGTTCCACCATCAAACCTCAGTCATGATCCCAGGCCACATGTTTCCACAATGAAACCTCAGTCATTTTCCCAGGCCAAAGGTTTCCAGAATCAAACCTCAGTCATATTCCCAGGACACATGGTTCCAGAATCAACCTGAGTCATGTTCGAAGGCCACAGGTTTCAACAATCAAACCTCAGTCATGTTCCCAGGACACAGGTGTCCAGAATCAAACCTCAGTCATGTTCCCAGAGAACAGGCTTCCAGAAACAAACCTCAGTCATGTTCCCAAGCCACAGGGTTGCAGAATCAAACCTCAGTCTTGTTCCCAGGACACAGGTGTCCAGAATCAAACCGCAGTCATGTTCCCAGGGAACAGGCTTCCAGAAACAAACCTCAGTCATGTTCCCAGGCCACAGGGTTCCAGAATCAAACTTCAGTCTTGTTCCCAGGACACAGGTTTCCAGAATCAACCAGATATCATGTTCCCTGGCCACAGTCTTCCAGAATCAATCCTCAGTCATGTTGCCAGGCCACAGGTTTCCACCATCAAACCTCAGACATGTTCCCAGGCCACAGGGTACCAGAGTCAAACCGTTCGCAGGTTCCCAGGCCACAGAGTTCCAGAATCCACCGATGTCATGCGGCCAGGCCACAGGGTTCCAGAATCAATCCTCAGTTATGTTCGCAGGCTACAGGGTTCCGGAATAAAACCTCAGTCATGTTCCCAGTCCACAGGGTTCCAGAATCAAGGCTCAGTCAGGTACCCGGGGCACAGTATTCCACAATCTAAACAGATGTCATGTTCCCAGGCCTCAGGGTTTCAGAATCCACCCATGTCATGTTCCCAGGCCACAGGGTTCCAGAATCAATCCTCAGTTATGTTCCCAGGCTACAGGGTTCCAGAATAAAACCTCAGTCATATTCCCAGTACATAGGGTTCCAGAACCAAGGCTCAGTCAGGTTCCCGGGGCACAGTATTCCACAATCTAAACAGATGTCATGTTCCCAGGCCACAGGGATCCAGAATCAAACCTCAGTCATGTTGCCAGGCCATAGGGTACCACCATCAAACCTCAGTTATATTCCCAGGACTAAGGTTTCCAGAATCAAACCGATTTCATGTTTCCAGGCAACAGGGTACCAGAATCTAAACCGATGTCATGTTCCCAGGGCACAGGATTCCACACTCTAACATCAGTCATGTTCCAAGGCCAATGGTTTCCAGAATCAAACCTAAGTCATATTCCCAGGCCACATGGTTACAGAATCAAACCTCTGTCGTGTTCCCAGGACACAGGGTTCCAGAATAAAACCTCAGTCATGTTCCCTGGACACAGGTTTCAGAAATCAAATCCCAGTCATGTTCCCAGGCCACAGGGTTCCAGAATCAATCCTCAGTTATGTTCCCAGGCTACAGGGTTCCAGAATAAAACGTCAGTCATGTTCCCAGTCCACAGGGTTCCAGAACCAAGGCTCAGTCACGTTCCCAGGGCACAGTATTCCACAATCTAAACAGATGTCATGTTCCCAGGCCTCAGGGTTCCAGAATCCACCCATGTCATGTTCCCAGGCCACAGGGTTCCAGAATCAATCCTCAGTTATGTTCCCAGGCTACAAGGTTCCAGAATAAAACCTCAGTCATGTTCCTAGTCCACAGGGTTCCAGAATCCACCGTTGTCATGTGCCCAGGCCACAGGGTTCCAGAATCAATCCTCAGTTATGGTCCCAGGCTACAGGGTTCCAGAATAAAACCTCAGTCATGTTCCCAGTCCACAGGGTTCCAGAACCAAGGCTCAGTCAGGTTCCCGGGGCACAGTATTCCACAATCTAAACAGATGTCATGTTCCCAGGCCACAGGTTTCCAGAATCATGCCGCAGTCATGTTCCCAGGCCACAGGCATCCAGAATCAAACCTCAGGCATGTTGCCAGGCCATAGGGTACCACAATCAAACCTCAGTCATATTCCCAGACCTCAGGTTTACAGAATCAAACCGATTTCATGTTCCCAGGCAACAGGGTACCAGAATCCAAACCGATGGCATGTTCCCAGGCCACAGGATTCCACATTCTAACGTCAGTCATGTTCCCAGGCCAATGGTTTCCAGAATCAAACCTCAGTCATATTCCCAGGCCACATGGTTACAGAATCAAACCTCAGTCGTGTTCCCAGGACACAGGGTTCCAGAATAAAACCTCAGTCATGTTCCCTGGACACAGGTTTCAGAAATCAAATCCCAGTCATGTTCCCAGGCCACAGGGTTCCACAATTAAACCTCAGTCATATTCCCAGGCCAGAGGGTTCCACAATCAAACCTCAGTCCTGTTGCCAGGCCACGGTTCCACCATCAAGCCTCAGTCATGTTCCCAGGTCAGAGTGTTCCACAATCTAACCTAAGTCATCTTGCCAAGCCACAGGGTTCCACCATCAAACCTTAGGCATATTGCCAGGCCACAGTGTTCCACCATCAAGCCTCACTCATGTTCCCAAGCCTGAGGGTTCCACTATCAAACCTCAATCATGTTGCCAGGCCACAGGATTCAACCATGAAACCTCAGTCATGTTCCCAGTAAACAGGGCTCCAGAATCAAACCAATGTCATGTTCCCATGCCACGGGGTTCCAGTATCAGGCCTCAGTCATGGTCCCCGTGCACAGGGTTCCAAATCAAACCTCAGTCATGTTGCCAGTCCACAGGTTTCTGCCATCAAACCTCAGTCATGTTCCCAGTAAACAGGGCTCCAGAATCAAGCCTCAGTCATTTTGCCAGGCCAGAGTGTTCCACCATCAAACCTCAGTCATGATCCCAGGCCACATGTTTCCACAATGAAACCTCAGTCATTTTCCCAGGCCAAAGGTTTCCAGAATCAAACCTCAGTCATATTCCCAGGACACATGGTTCCAGAATCAACCTGAGTCATGTTCGAAGGCCACAGGTTTCAACAATCAAACCTCAGTCATGTTCCCAGGACACAGGTGTCCAGAATCAAACCTCAGTCATGTTCCCAGAGAACAGGCTTCCAGAAACAAACCTCAGTCATGTTCCCAAGCCACAGGGTTGCAGAATCAAACCTCAGTCTTGTTCCCAGGACACAGGTGTCCAGAATCAAACCGCAGTCATGTTCCCAGGGAACAGGCTTCCAGAAACAAACCTCAGTCATGTTCCCAGGCCACAGGGTTCCAGAATCAAACTTCAGTCTTGTTCCCAGGACACAGGTTTCCAGAATCAACCAGATATCATGTTCCCTGGCCACAGTCTTCCAGAATCAATCCTCAGTCATGTTGCCAGGCCACAGGTTTCCACCATCAAACCTCAGACATGTTCCCAGGCCACAGGGTACCAGAGTCAAACCGTTCGCAGGTTCCCAGGCCACAGAGTTCCAGAATCCACCGATGTCATGCGGCCAGGCCACAGGGTTCCAGAATCAATCCTCAGTTATGTTCGCAGGCTACAGGGTTCCGGAATAAAACCTCAGTCATGTTCCCTGTCCACAGGGTTCCAGAACCAAGGCTCAGTCAGGTTCCCGGGGCACAGTATTCCACAATCTAAACAGATGTCATGTTCCCAGGCCACAGGGATCCAGAATCAAACCTCAGTCATGTTGCCAGGCCATAGGGTACCACCATCAAACCTCAGTTATATTCCCAGGACTAAAGTTTCCAGAATCAAACCGATTTCATGTTTGCAGGCAACAGGGTACCAGAATCTAAACCG
The DNA here is from genome assembly GCF_965194825.1 of Balaenoptera physalus. Taxonomy (NCBI): domain Eukaryota; kingdom Metazoa; phylum Chordata; class Mammalia; order Artiodactyla; family Balaenopteridae; genus Balaenoptera; species Balaenoptera physalus. Next base: position 90,608 of record NW_028125482.1, on the reverse strand, counting down.
ATGTCATGTTCCCAGGGCACAGGATTCCACACTCTAACATCAGTCATGTTCCAAGGCCAATGGTTTCCAGAATCAAACCTAAGTCATATTCCCAGGCCACATGGTTCCAGAATCAAACCTCTGTCGTGTTCCCAGGACACAGGGTTCCAGAATAAAACCTCAGTCATTTTCCCTGGACACAGGTTTCAGAAATCAAATCCCAGTCATGTTCCCAGGCCACAGGGTTCCAGAATCAATCCTCAGTTATGTTCCCAGGCTACAGGGTTCCAGAATAAAACGTCAGTCATGTTCCCAGTCCACAGGGTTCCAGAACCAAGGCTCAGTCACGTTCCCAGGGCACAGTATTCCACAATCTAAACAGATGTCATGTTCCCAGGCCTCAGGGTTCCAGAATCCACCCATGTCATGTTCCCAGGCCACAGGGTTCCAGAATCAATCCTCAGTTATGTTCCCAGGCTACAAGGTTCCAGAATAAAACCTCAGTCATGTTCCTAGTCCACAGGGTTCCAGAATCCACCGTTGTCATGTGCCCAGGCCACAGGGTTCCAGAATCAATCCTCAGTTATGGTCCCAGGCTACAGGGTTCCAGAATAAAACCTCAGTCATGTTCCCAGTCCACAGGGTTCCAGAACCAAGGCTCAGTCAGGTTCCCGGGGCACAGTATTCCACAATCTAAACAGATGTCATGTTCCCAGGCCACAGGTTTCCAGAATCATGCCTCAGTCATGTTCCCAGGCCACAGGCATCCAGAATCAAACCTCAGGCATGTTGCCAGGCCATAGGGTACCACAATCAAACCTCAGTCATATTCCCAGACCTCAGGTTTACAGAATCAAACCGATTTCATGTTCCCAGGCAACAGGGTACCAGAATCCAAACCGATGGCATGTTCCCAGGCCACAGGATTCCACATTCTAACGTCAGTCATGTTCCCAGGCCAATGGTTTCCAGAATCAAACCTCAGTCATATTCCCAGGCCACATGGTTACAGAATCAAACCTCAGTCGTGTTCCCAGGACACAGGGTTCCAGAATAAAACCTCAGTCATGTTCCCTGGACACAGGTTTCAGAAATCAAATCCCAGTCATGTTCCCAGGCCACAGGGTTCCACAATTAAACCTCAGTCATATTCCCAGGCCAGAGGGTTCCACAATCAAACCTCAGTCCTGTTGCCAGGCCACGGTTCCACCATCAAGCCTCAGTCATGTTCCCAGGTCAGAGTGTTCCACAATCTAACCTAAGTCATCTTGCCAAGCCACAGGGTTCCACCATCAAACCTTAGGCATATTGCCAGGCCACAGTGTTCCACCATCAAGCCTCACTCATGTTCCCAAGCCTGAGGGTTCCACTATCAAACCTCAATCATGTTGCCAGGCCACAGGATTCAACCATGAAACCTCAGTCATGTTCCCAGTAAACAGGGCTCCAGAATCAAACCAATGTCATGTTCCCATGCCACGGGGTTCCAGTATCAGGCCTCAGTCATGGTCCCCGTGCACAGGGTTCCAAATCAAACCTCAGTCATGTTGCCAGTCCACAGGTTTCTGCCATCAAACCTCAGTCATGTTCCCAGTAAACAGGGCTCCAGAATCAAGCCTCAGTCATTTTGCCAGGCCAGAGTGTTCCACCATCAAACCTCAGTCATGATCCCAGGCCACATGTTTCCACAATGAAACCTCAGTCATTTTCCCAGGCCAAAGGTTTCCAGAATCAAACCTCAGTCATATTCCCAGGACACATGGTTCCAGAATCAACCTGAGTCATGTTCGAAGGCCACAGGTTTCAACAATCAAACCTCAGTCATGTTCCCAGGACACAGGTGTCCAGAATCAAACCTCAGTCATGTTCCCAGAGAACAGGCTTCCAGAAACAAACCTCAGTCATGTTCCCAAGCCACAGGGTTGCAGAATCAAACCTCAGTCTTGTTCCCAGGACACAGGTGTCCAGAATCAAACCGCAGTCATGTTCCCAGGGAACAGGCTTCCAGAAACAAACCTCAGTCATGTTCCCAGGCCACAGGGTTCCAGAATCAAACTTCAGTCTTGTTCCCAGGACACAGGTTTCCAGAATCAACCAGATATCATGTTCCCTGGCCACAGTCTTCCAGAATCAATCCTCAGTCATGTTGCCAGGCCACAGGTTTCCACCATCAAACCTCAGACATGTTCCCAGGCCACAGGGTACCAGAGTCAAACCGTTCGCAGGTTCCCAGGCCACAGAGTTCCAGAATCCACCGATGTCATGCGGCCAGGCCACAGGGTTCCAGAATCAATCCTCAGTTATGTTCGCAGGCTACAGGGTTCCGGAATAAAACCTCAGTCATGTTCCCTGTCCACAGGGTTCCAGAATCAAGGCTCAGTCAGGTACCCGGGGCACAGTATTCCACAATCTAAACAGATGTCATGTTCCCAGGCCTCAGGGTTCCAGAATCCACCCATGTCATGTTCCCAGGCCACAGGGTTCCAGAATCAATCCTCAGTTATGTTCCCAGGCTACAGGGTTCCAGAATAAAACGTCAGTCATGTTCCCAGTCCACAGGGTTCCAGAACCAAGGCTCAGTCACGTTCCCAGGGCACAGTATTCCACAATCTAAACAGATGTCATGTTCCCAGGCCTCAGGGTTCCAGAATCCACCCATGTCATGTTCCCAGGCCACAGGGTTCCAGAATCAATCCTCAGTTATGTTCCCAGGCTACAAGGTTCCAGAATAAAACCTCAGTCATGTTCCTAGTCCACAGGGTTCCAGAATCCACCGTTGTCATGTGCCCAGGCCACAGGGTTCCAGAATCAATCCTCAGTTATGGTCCCAGGCTACAGGGTTCCAGAATAAAACCTCAGTCATGTTCCCAGTCCACAGGGTTCCAGAACCAAGGCTCAGTCAGGTTCCCGGGGCACAGTATTCCACAATCTAAACAGATGTCATGTTCCCAGGCCACAGGTTTCCAGAATCATGCCGCAGTCATGTTCCCAGGCCACAGGCATCCAGAATCAAACCTCAGGCATGTTGCCAGGCCATAGGGTACCACAATCAAACCTCAGTCATATTCCCAGACCTCAGGTTTACAGAATCAAACCGATTTCATGTTCCCAGGCAACAGGGTACCAGAATCCAAACCGATGGCATGTTCCCAGGCCACAGGATTCCACATTCTAACGTCAGTCATGTTCCCAGGCCAATGGTTTCCAGAATCAAACCTCAGTCATATTCCCAGGCCACATGGTTACAGAATCAAACCTCAGTCGTGTTCCCAGGACACAGGGTTCCAGAATAAAACCTCAGTCATGTTCCCTGGACACAGGTTTCAGAAATCAAATCCCAGTCATGTTCCCAGGCCACAGGGTTCCACAATTAAACCTCAGTCATATTCCCAGGCCAGAGGGTTCCACAATCAAACCTCAGTCCTGTTGCCAGGCAACGGTTCCACCATCAAGCCTCAGTCATGTTCCCAGGTCAGAGTGTTCCACAATCTAACCTAAGTCATCTTGCCAAGCCACAGGGTTCCACCATCAAACCTTAGGCATATTGCCAGGCCACAGTGTTCCACCATCAAGCCTCACTCATGTTCCCAAGCCTGAGGGTTCCACTATCAAACCTCAATCATGTTGCCAGGCCACAGGATTCAACCATGAAACCTCAGTCATGTTCCCAGTAAACAGGGCTCCAGAATCAAACCAATGTCATGTTCCCATGCCACGGGGTTCCAGTATCAGGCCTCAGTCATGGTCCCCGTGCACAGGGTTCCAAATCAAACCTCAGTCATGTTGCCAGTCCACAGGTTTCTGCCATCAAACCTCAGTCATGTTCCCAGGCCTCAGGGTTCCAGAATCCACCCATGTCATGTTCCCAGGCCACAGGGTTCCAGAATCAATCCTCAGTTATGTTCCCAGGCTACAGGGTTCCAGAATAAAACGTCAGTCATGTTCCCAGTCCACAGGGTTCCAGAACCAAGGCTCAGTCACGTTCCCAGGGCACAGTATTCCACAATCTAAACAGATGTCATGTTCCCAGGCCTCAGGGTTCCAGAATCCACCCATGTCATGTTCCCAGGCCACAGGGTTCCAGAATCAATCCTCAGTTATGTTCCCAGGCTACAAGGTTCCAGAATAAAACCTCAGTCATGTTCCTAGTCCACAGGGTTCCAGAATCCACCGTTGTCATGTGCCCAGGCCACAGGGTTCCAGAATCAATCCTCAGTTATGGTCCCAGGCTACAGGGTTCCAGAATAAAACCTCAGTCATGTTCCCAGTCCACAGGGTTCCAGAACCAAGGCTCAGTCAGGTTCCCGGGGCACAGTATTCCACAATCTAAACAGATGTCATGTTCCCAGGCCACAGGTTTCCAGAATCATGCCTCAGTCATGTTCCCAGGCCACAGGCATCCAGAATCAAACCTCAGGCATGTTGCCAGGCCATAGGGTACCACAATCAAACCTCAGTCATATTCCCAGACCTCAGGTTTACAGAATCAAATCGATTTCATGTTCCCAGGCAACAGGGTACCAGAATCCAAACCGATGGCATGTTCCCAGGCCACAGGATTCCACATTCTAACGTCAGTCATGTTCCCAGGCCAATGGTTTCCAGAATCAAACCTCAGTCATATTCCCAGGCCACATGGTTACAGAATCAAACCTCAGTCGTGTTCCCAGGACACAGGGTTCCAGAATAAAACCTCAGTCATGTTCCCTGGACACAGGTTTCAGAAATCAAATCCCAGTCATGTTCCCAGGCCACAGGGTTCCACAATTAAACCTCAGTCATATTCCCAGGCCAGAGGGTTCCACAATCAAACCTCAGTCCTGTTGCCAGGCCACGGTTCCACCATCAAGCCTCAGTCATGTTCCCAGGTCAGAGTGTTCCACAATCTAACCTAAGTCATCTTGCCAAGCCACAGGGTTCCACCATCAAACCTTAGGCATATTGCCAGGCCACAGTGTTCCACCATCAAGCCTCACTCATGTTCCCAAGCCTGAGGGTTCCACTATCAAACCTCAATCATGTTGCCAGGCCACAGGATTCAACCATGAAACCTCAGTCATGTTCCCAGTAAACAGGGCTCCAGAATCAAACCAATGTCATGTTCCCATGCCACGGGGTTCCAGTATCAGGCCTCAGTCATGGTCCCCGTGCACAGGGTTCCAAATCAAACCTCAGTCATGTTGCCAGTCCACAGGTTTCTGCCATCAAACCTCAGTCATGTTCCCAGTAAACAGGGCTCCAGAATCAAGCCTCAGTCATTTTGCCAGGCCAGAGTGTTCCACCATCAAACCTCAGTCATGATCCCAGGCCACATGTTTCCACAATGAAACCTCAGTCATTTTCCCAGGCCAAAGGTTTCCAGAATCAAACCTCAGTCATATTCCCAGGACACATGGTTCCAGAATCAACCTGAGTCATGTTCGAAGGCCACAGGTTTCAACAATCAAACCTCAGTCATGTTCCCAGGACACAGGTGTCCAGAATCAAACCTCAGTCATGTTCCCAGAGAACAGGCTTCCAGAAACAAACCTCAGTCATGTTCCCAAGCCACAGGGTTGCAGAATCAAACCTCAGTCTTGTTCCCAGGACACAGGTGTCCAGAATCAAACCGCAGTCATGTTCCCAGGGAACAGGCTTCCAGAAACAAACCTCAGTCATGTTCCCAGGCCACAGGGTTCCAGAATCAAACTTCAGTCTTGTTCCCAGGACACAGGTTTCCAGAATCAACCAGATATCATGTTCCCTGGCCACAGTCTTCCAGAATCAATCCTCAGTCATGTTGCCAGGCCACAGGTTTCCACCATCAAACCTCAGACATGTTCCCAGGCCACAGGGTACCAGAGTCAAACCGTTCGCAGGTTCCCAGGCCACAGAGTTCCAGAATCCACCGATGTCATGCGGCCAGGCCACAGGGTTCCAGAATCAATCCTCAGTTATGTTCGCAGGCTACAGGGTTCCGGAATAAAACCTCAGTCATGTTCCCTGTCCACAGGGTTCCAGAATCAAGGCTCAGTCAGGTACCCGGGGCACAGTATTCCACAATCTAAACAGATGTCATGTTCCCAGGCCTCAGGGTTCCAGAATCCACCCATGTCATGTTCCCAGGCCACAGGGTTCCAGAATCAATCCTCAGTTATGTTCCCAGGCTACAGGGTTCCAGAATAAAACCTCAGTCATGTTCCCAATACATAGGGTTCCAGAACCAAGGCTCAGTCAGGTTCCCGGGTCACAGTATTCCACAATCTAAACAGATGTCATGTTCCCAGGCCACAGGGATCCAGAATCAAACCTCAGTCATGTTGCCAGGCCATAGGGTACCACCATCAAACCTCAGTTATATTCCCAGGACTAAGGTTTCCAGAATCAAACCGATTTCATGTTTCCAGGCAACAGGGTACCAGAATCTAAACCGATGTCATGTTCCCAGGGCACAGGATTCCACACTCTAACATCAGTCATGTTCCAAGGCCAATGGTTTCCAGAATCAAACCTAAGTCATATTCCCAGGCCACATGGTTACAGAATCAAACCTCTGTCGTGTTCCCAGGACACAGGGTTCCAGAATAAAACCTCAGTCATTTTCCCTGGACACAGGTTTCAGAAATCAAATCCCAGTCATGTTCCCAGGCCACAGGGTTCCAGAATCAATCCTCAGTTATGTTCCCAGGCTACAGGGTTCCAGAATAAAACGTCAGTCATGTTCCCAGTCCACAGGGTTCCAGAACCAAGGCTCAGTCACGTTCCCAGGGCACAGTATTCCACAATCTAAACAGATGTCATGTTCCCAGGCCTCAGGGTTCCAGAATCCACCCATGTCATGTTCCCAGGCCACAGGGTTCCAGAATCAATCCTCAGTTATGTTCCCAGGCTACAAGGTTCCAGAATAAAACCTCAGTCATGTTCCTAGTCCACAGGGTTCCAGAATCCACCGTTGTCATGTGCCCAGGCCACAGGGTTCCAGAATCAATCCTCAGTTATGGTCCCAGGCTACAGGGTTCCAGAATAAAACCTCAGTCATGTTCCCAGTCCACAGGGTTCCAGAACCAAGGCTCAGTCAGGTTCCCGGGGCACAGTATTCCACAATCTAAACAGATGTCATGTTCCCAGGCCACAGGTTTCCAGAATCATGCCGCAGTCATGTTCCCAGGCCACAGGCATCCAGAATCAAACCTCAGGCATGTTGCCAGGCCATAGGGTACCACAATCAAACCTCAGTCATATTCCCAGACCTCAGGTTTACAGAATCAAACCGATTTCATGTTCCCAGGCAACAGGGTACCAGAATCCAAACCGATGGCATGTTCCCAGGCCACAGGATTCCACATTCTAACGTCAGTCATGTTCCCAGGCCAATGGTTTCCAGAATCAAACCTCAGTCATATTCCCAGGCCACATGGTTACAGAATCAAACCTCAGTCGTGTTCCCAGGACACAGGGTTCCAGAATAAAACCTCAGTCATGTTCCCTGGACACAGGTTTCAGAAATCAAATCCCAGTCATGTTCCCAGGCCACAGGGTTCCACAATTAAACCTCAGTCATATTCCCAGGCCAGAGGGTTCCACAATCAAACCTCAGTCCTGTTGCCAGGCCACGGTTCCACCATCAAGCCTCAGTCATGTTCCCAGGTCAGAGTGTTCCACAATCTAACCTAAGTCATCTTGCCAAGCCACAGGGTTCCACCATCAAACCTTAGGCATATTGCCAGGCCACAGTGTTCCACCATCAAGCCTCACTCATGTTCCCAAGCCTGAGGGTTCCACTATCAAACCTCAATCATGTTGCCAGGCCACAGGATTCAACCATGAAACCTCAGTCATGTTCCCAGTAAACAGGGCTCCAGAATCAAACCAATGTCATGTTCCCATGCCACGGGGTTCCAGTATCAGGCCTCAGTCATGGTCCCCGTGCACAGGGTTCCAAATCAAACCTCAGTCATGTTGCCAGTCCACAGGTTTCTGCCATCAAACCTCAGTCATGTTCCCAGTAAACAGGGCTCCAGAATCAAGCCTCAGTCATTTTGCCAGGCCAGAGTGTTCCACCATCAAACCTCAGTCATGATCCCAGGCCACATGTTTCCACAATGAAACCTCAGTCATTTTCCCAGGCCAAAGGTTTCCAGAATCAAACCTCAGTCATATTCCCAGGACACATGGTTCCAGAATCAACCTGAGTCATGTTCGAAGGCCACAGGTTTCAACAATCAAACCTCAGTCATGTTCCCAGGACACAGGTGTCCAGAATCAAACCTCAGTCATGTTCCCAGAGAACAGGCTTCCAGAAACAAACCTCAGTCATGTTCCCAAGCCACAGGGTTGCAGAATCAAACCTCAGTCTTGTTCCCAGGACACAGGTGTCCAGAATCAAACCGCAGTCATGTTCCCAGGGAACAGGCTTCCAGAAACAAACCTCAGTCATGTTCCCAGGCCACAGGGTTCCAGAATCAAACTTCAGTCTTGTTCCCAGGACACAGGTTTCCAGAATCAACCAGATATCATGTTCCCTGGCCACAGTCTTCCAGAATCAATCCTCAGTCATGTTGCCAGGCCACAGGTTTCCACCATCAAACCTCAGACATGTTCCCAGGCCACAGGGTACCAGAGTCAAACCGTTCGCAGGTTCCCAGGCCACAGAGTTCCAGAATCCACCGATGTCATGCGGCCAGGCCACAGGGTTCCACAATCAATCCTCAGTTATGTTCGCAGGCTACAGGGTTCCGGAATAAAACCTCAGTCATGTTCCCTGTCCACAGGGTTCCAGAACCAAGGCTCAGTCAGGTTCCCGGGGCACAGTATTCCACAATCTAAACAGATGTCATGTTCCCAGGCCACAGGGATCCAGAATCAAACCTCAGTCATGTAGGTCCTCGGGAAGATGGCGGAAGAGTAAGACGCGGAGATCACCTTCCTTCCCACAGATACAGTAGAAATACATCTACACGTGGAACTGCTCCTACAGAACACCCACTGAACGCTGGCAGAAAACGTCCGATCTCCAAAAAGGCAAGAAACTCCCCCCGTACTTGGGTAGGGCAAAAGAAAAAAGAAATAACAGAGACAAAAGAATAGGGACGGCACCTGCACCAGTGGGAGGGAGCTGTGAAGGAGGAAAGATTTCCACGCACTAGGAAGCCCCTTCGCGGGCGGAGACTGCGGGTGGCAGAGGGGGGAAGCTTCGGAGCCACGGAGGAGAGCGCAGCCACAGGGGTGCGGAGGGCAAAGCGGAGAGGTTCCCGCACGGAGGCTCGGCGCCGAGCAGCACTCTCCAGCCCGAGAGGCTTGTCTGCTCACCCGCCGGGGCGGGCGGGGCTGGGAGCTGAGGCTCCGGTTTCGGTTTCGGTTGGATCGCAGGGAGAGGACTGGGGCTGGCAGCGTGAACACAGCCTGAAGGGATTAGCGCACAACAGCTGGCTGGGAGGGAGACCGGGAAAAAGTCTGCAGCTGCCGAAGAGGCAAGGGACTTTTTCTTGCCTCTTTGTTTCGCGGCGCGCAAGGAGAGGGGATTCAGAGCGCCGCCGCGCAAGGAGAGGGGATTCAGAGCGCCGCCTAAACGAACTCCAGAGAAGGGCGCGAGCCGCGGCGATCACCGCAGACCCCACAGCAACAGGGGCGCAGAGAAAAAAAAAACGGAGAGACTCCCGCACAGAGGCTCGGCGCGGAGCAGCACTCACCAGCCCGAGAGGCTTGTCTGCTCGGCGGGCGGGGCTGGGAGCTGAGGCTCGGGTTTCGGTTTCGGTTGGATCGCAGGGAGAGGACTGGGGCTGGCGGCGTGAACACAGCCTGAAGGGGTTAGCGCACCACAGCTGGCTGGTAGGGAGTCCGGGAAAAAGTCTGCAGCTGCCGAAGAGGCAAGAGACTTTTTCTTGCCTCTTTGTTTCGCGGCGCGCAAGGAGAGGGGATTCAGAGTGCCGCCTAAACGAACTCCAGAGAAAGGCGTGAGCCGCGGCGATCAGCACGGACCCCAGAGACGGGCGTGAGACGCTGGGGCTGCTGCTGCCGCCTCCAAAAAGCCTGTGTGTGAGCACAAGTCACTCTCCACATCGCCCCTCCCGGGAGCCTGTGCAGCCCGCCACTGCCAGGGTCCCGTGATCCGGGGACAAGTTCCCCGGGAGAACGCACTGCCCGCCTCAGGCTGGTGCAACGTCACGCCGGCCTCGGCCGCCGCAGGCTCACCCCGGCTCCTCTGTACACCTCCCTACCCGCGGCCTGAGTGAGCCAGAGCCCCTGAAGCAGCTGCTCCTTTAACCCCGTCCTGTCTGGGCAGGGAATAGACGCCCTCAGGCGACCTAAACGCAGAGGCGGGTCCAAATCCAAAGCTGAACCCCAGGAGCTGTGCGAACAGGGAAGATAAGGGGAAATCTCTCCCAGCAGCCTTAGAAGCAGCGGATTAAAACTCCACAAACAACTTGATGTGCCTGCATCTGGTGAATACCTGAATAGACAACGAATCATCCCAAATTCAGGAGGTGGACTTTGGGAGCAGGATATATTAATTTTTCCCCTTTTCCTTTATTTGTGAGTGTATATGTATATGCTTCTGGGTGCGATTTTGTCTGTATAGCTTTGCTTTACAATAGCTTTATTTTACTTCACTATATTATAGCCTCTTTCTTTCTTTCTTTCTTTCTTTCTATTTTTTCTCCCTTCTACTCTGAGCCGTGTGGACGAAAGGCTCTTGGTGCTCCAGCCAGGCATCAGGGCCGTGCCTCTGAGGTGGGAGAGCCAACTTCAGGACACTGGTCCACAAGAGACCTCCCAGCTTCACGTAATACCAAAAGGCAAAAATCTCTCAGAGATCTCCATCTCAACATCAAGACCCAGCTTCACTCAACGACCAACAAGCTACAGTGCTGGACACCCTATGCCAAACAACTAGCAAGACAGGAACACAGCCCCATCCATTAGCAGAGAGGCTGCCTAAAATCATAATAAGGCCACAGACACCCCAAAATACACCACCAGACGTGGACGTGCCCACCAGAAAGACAAGAGCCAACCTCATCCACCAGAGCTCAGGCACTAGTTCCCTCCACCAGGAAGCCTACACAACCCACTGAACCAACCTTAGCCACTGGGGACAGATACCAAAAACAACAGGAACTACGAACCTGCAGCCTGTGAAAAGGAGACCCCAAACACAGTAAGATAAGCAAAATGAGACGACAGAAAAACACACAGCAGATGAAGGAGCAGGGTCAGAACATACCAGACTTAACAAATGAAGAGGAAATAGGTAGTCTACCTGAAAAAGAATTCAGAATAATGATAGTAAGGATGATCCAAAATCTTGGAAATAGAATAGACAAAATGCAAGAAACATTTAACAAGGACGTAGAAGAACTAAAGAGGAACCAAGCAATGATGAAAACCACAATAAATGAAATTAAAAATACTCTAGATGGGATCAATAGCAGAATAACTGAGGCAGAAGAAAGGATAAGTGACCTGGAAGATAAAATGGTGGAAATAACTACTGCAGAGCAGGATAAAGAAAAAAGAATGAAAAGAACTGAGGACAGTCTCAGAGACCTCTGGGACAACATTAAACGTGCCAACATTCGAATTATAGGGGTCCCAGAAGAAGAAGAGAAAAAGAAAGGGACTGAGAAGATATTTGAAGAGATTATAGTTGAAAACTTCCCTAATATGGGAAAGGAAATAGTTAATCAAGTCCTGGAAGCACAGAGAGTCCCATACAGGATAAACCCAAGGAGAAACACACCAAGACACATATTAATCAAACTGTCAAAAATTAAATATAAGGAAAACATATTAAAGGCAGCAAGGGAAAAAAAACAAATAACACACAAGGGAATCCCCATAAGGTTAACATCTGATCTTTCAGCAGAAACTCTGCAAGCCAGAAGGGAGTGGCAGGATATACTTAAAGTGATGAAGGAGAAAAACCTGCAACCAAGATTACACTACCCAGCAAGGATCTCATTCAGATTCGATGGAGAAATTAAAACCTTTACAGACAAGCAAAAGCTGAGAGAGTTCAGCACCACCAAACCAGCCTTACAACAAATGCTAAAGGAACTTCTCTAGGCAAGAAACACAAGAGAAGGAAAACACCTACAATAACAAACCCAAAACATTTAAGAAAATGGGAATAGGAACATACATATCGATAATTACCTTGAATGTAAATGGATTAAATGCTCCCACCAAAAGACACAGGCTGGCTGAATGGATACAAAAACAAGACCCATATATATGCTGTCTACAAGAGACCCACTTCAGACCTAGAGACACATATAGACTGAAAGTGAGGGGATGGAAAAAGATATTCCATGCAAATGGAAATCAAAAGAAAGCTGGAGTAGCAATTCTCATATCAGACAAAATAGACTTTAAAATAAAGACTATTACAAGAGACAAAGAAGGACACTATATAATGATCAAGGGATCGATACAAGAGGAAGGTATAACAATTGTAAATATTTATGCACCCAACATAGGAGCACCTCAATACATAAGGCAAATACTAACAGCCATAAAAGGGGACATCGACAGCAACACAATCATAGTAGGGGACTTTAACACCCCACTCTCACCAATGGACAGATCATCCAAAATGAAAATAAATAAGGAAACACAAGCTTTAAATGATACATTAAACAAGATAGACTTAATTGATATTTATAGGACATTCCATCCAAAAACAACAGAATACACATTTTTCTCAAGTGCTCATGGAACATTCTCCAGGATAGATCATATCTTGGGTCACAAATCAAGCCTTGGTAAATTTAAGAAAATTGAAATAGTATCAAGTATCTTTTCCGACCACAACGCTATGAGACTAGATATCAATTACAGGAAAAGACCTGTAAAAAATACAAACACATGGAGGCTACACAATACATTACTTAATAACGAAGTGATCACTGAAGAAATCAAAGGGGAAATCAAAAAATACCTAGAAACAAATGACAATGGAGATACGACGACCCAAAACCTATGGGACGCAGCAAAAGCAGTGCTAAGAGGGAAGTTTATAGCAATACAAGCCTACCTCAAGAAACAGGAAACATCTCGAATAAACAACCTAACCTTGCACCTAAAGCAATTAGAGAAAGAAGAACAAAAAAACCCCAAAGCCAGCAGAAGGAAAGAAATTATAAAGATCAGGTCAGAAATAAATGAAAAAGAAATGAAGGAAACAATAGCAAAAATCAATGAAACTAAAAGCTGGTTCTTTGAGAAGATAAACAAAATTGATAAACCATTAGCCAGACTCATCAAGAGAAAAAGGGAGAAGACTCAGATCAATAGAATTAGAAATGAAAAAGGAGAAGTAACCACTGACACTGCAGAAATACAAAAGATCATGAGAGATTACTACAAGCAACTCTATGCCAATAAAATGGACAACCTGGAAGAAATGGACAGATTCTTAGAAAGGCACAAACTGCCGAGACTGAACCAGGAAGAAATAGAAAATATGAACAGACCAATCACAAGCACTGAAATTGAAACTGTGATTAAAAACCTTCCAACAAACAAAAGCCCAGGACCAGATGGCTTCACAGGTGAATTCTATCAAACATTTAGAGAAGAGCTAACACCTATCCTTCTCAAACTCTTCCAAAATATTGCAGAGGGAGGAACACTCCCAAACTCATTCTACGAGGCCACCATCACCCTGATACCAAAACCAGACAAAGATGTCACAAAGAAAGAAAACTACAGGCCAATATCACTGATGAACATAGATGCAAAAATCCTCAACAAAATACTAGCAAACAGAATCCAACAGCACATTAAAAGGATCATACACCATGATCAAGTGGGGTTTATCCCAGGAATGCAAGGATTCTTCAATATACGCAAATCAATCAATGTGATACATCATATTAACAAACTGAAGGAGAAAAACCATATGATCATCTCAATAGATGCAGAGAAAGCTTTCGACAAAATTCAACACCCATTTATGATAAAAGCCCTGCAGAAAGTAGGCATAGAGGGAACTTTCCTCAACATAATAAAGGCCATATATGACAAACCCACAGCCAACATTGTCCTCAATGGTGAAAAACTGAAACCATTTCCACTAAGATCAGGAACAAGACAAGGTTGCCCACTCTCACCACTATTATTCAACATAGTTTTGGAAGTGTTAGCCACAGCAATCAGAGAAGACAAAGAAATAAAAGGAATCCAAATCGGAAAAGAAGAAGTAAAGCTGTCACTATTTGCAGATGACATGATACTATACATAGAGAATCCTAAAGATGCTACCAGAAAACTCCTAGAGCTAATCAATGAATTTGGTAAAGTAGCAGGATACAAAATTAATGCACAGAAATCTCTTGCATTTCTATACACTAATGACGAAAAATCTGAAAGTGAAATTAAGAAAACACTCCCATTTACCATTGCAACAAAAAGAATAAAATATCTAGGAATAAACCTACCTAAGGAGACAAAAGACCTGTATGCAGAAAATTATAAGACACTGATGAAAGAAATTAAAGATGATACAAATAGATGGAGAGATATACCATGTTCCTGGATTGGAAGAATCAACATTGTGAAAATGACTCTACTACCCAAAGCAATCTACAGATTCAATGCAATCCCTATCAAACTACCACTGGCATTTTTCACAGAACTAGAACAAAAAATTTCACAATTTGTATGGAAACACAAAAGACCCCGAATAGCCAAAGCAATCTTGAGAACGAAAAATGGAGCTGGGGGAATCAGGCTCCCTGACTTCAGACTATATTACAAAGCTTCAGTAATCAAGACAGTTTGGTACTGGCACAAAAACAGAAATATAGATCAATGGAACAGGATAGAAAGCCCAGAGATAAACCCACACACATATGGGCACCTTATTTTTGATAAAGGAGGCAAGCATATACAGTGGAGAAAAGACAGCCTCTTCAATAAGTGGTGCTGGGAAAATTGGACAGGTACATGTAAAAGTATGAAAATAGAACACTCCCTGACACCATGCACAAAAATAAACTCAAAATGGATTAAAGACCTAAGTGTAAGGGCAGACACTATCAAACTCTTAGAGGAAAACATAGGCAGAACACTCTATGACATACATCACAGCAAGATTCTTTTTGACCCAGCTCCCAGAGAAATGGAAATAAGAACACAAATAAACAAATGGGACCTAATGAAACTTAAAAGCTTTTGCACAGCAAAGGAAACCATAAACAAGACCAAAAGACAACCATCAGAATGGGAGAAAATATTTGCAAATGAAGCAACTGACAAAGGATTAATCTCCAAGATTTACAAGCAGCTCATGCAGCTCAATAACAAAAAAACGAACAACCCAATCCAAAAATGGGCCGAAGACCTAAATAGACATTTCTCCAAAGAAGATATACAGATGGCCTACAGACACATGAAAGAATGCTCAACATCATTAATCATTAGAGAAATGCAAATCAAAACTACAATGAGATATCATCTCACACCGGTCAGAATGGCCATCATCAAAAAATCTAGAAACAATAAATGCTGGAGAGGGTGTGGAGGAAAGGGAACACTCTTGCACTGTTGGTGGGAATGTAAATTGATACAGCCACTATGGAGAACAGTATGGAGGTTCCTTAAAAAACTACAAATAGAACTACCATACGACCCAGCAATCCCACTACTGGGCATATACCCTGAGAAAACCATAGGTCAAAAAGAGTCATGTACCAAAATGTTCATTGCAGCTCTATTTACAATAGCCAGGACATGGAAGCAATCTAAATGTCCATCGACAGATGAATGGATAAAGAAGATGTGGCACATATATACAATGGAATATTACTCAGCCATAAAAAGAAATGAAATGGAGGTATTTGTAATGAGGTGGATGGAGTTAGAGTCTGTCATACAGAGTGAAGTAAGTCAGAAAGAGAAAAACAAATACAGTATGCTAACACATATATACGGAATCTAAGGGGAAAAAAAAAAAAAAAAAAAAAAGGCCATGAAGAACCTAGTGGCAAGACGGGAATAAAGACACAGACCTACTAGAGAATGGACTTGAGGATATGGGGAGGGGGTGGGGTGAGATGTGACAGGGTAAGAGAGTGTCATGGACATATATACACTACCAAATGTAAAATAGATAACTAGTGGGAAGCAGCCGCATAGCACAGGGAGATCAGCTCGGTGCTTTGTGACCATCTAGAGGGATGGGATGGGGAGGGTGGGAGGGAGGGAGATGCAAGAGGGAAGAGAAATGGGAACATATTGTATATGTATAACTGATTCACTTTGTTATAAAGCAGAAGCTAACACACCATTGTAAGGCAATTATACTTCAATAAAGATGTTAAAAAAAAAAAAAAAAAAAAAAACCTCAGTCATGTTGCCAGGCCATAGGGTACCACCATCAAACCTCAGTTATATTCCCAGGACTAAGGTTTCCAGAATCAAACCGATTTCATGTTTGCAGGCAACAGGGTACCAGAATCTAAACCGATGTCATGTTCCCAGGGCACAGGATTCCACACTCTAACATCAGTCATGTTCCAAGGCCAATGGTTTCCAGAATCAAACCTAAGTCATATTCCCAGGCCACATGGTTCCAGAATCAAACCTCTGTCGTGTTCCCAGGACACAGGGTTCCAGAATAAAACCTCAGTCATTTTCCCTGGACACAGGTTTCAGAAATCAAATCCCAGTCATGTTCCCAGGCCACAGGGTTCCAGAATCAATCCTCAGTTATGTTCCCAGGCTACAGGGTTCCAGAATAAAACGTCAGTCATGTTCCCAGTCCACAGGGTTCCAGAACCAAGGCTCAGTCACGTTCCCAGGGCACAGTATTCCACAATCTAAACAGATGTCATGTTCCCAGGCCTCAGGGTTCCAGAATCCACCCATGTCATGTTCCCAGGCCACAGGGTTCCAGAATCAATCCTCAGTTATGTTCCCAGGCTACAAGGTTCCAGAATAAAACCTCAGTCATGTTCCTAGTCCACAGGGTTCCAGAATCCACCGTTGTCATGTGCCCAGGCCACAGGGTTCCAGAATCAATCCTCAGTTATGGTCCCAGGCTACAGGGTTCCAGAATAAAACCTCAGTCATGTTCCCAGTCCACAGGGTTCCAGAACCAAGGCTCAGTCAGGTTCCCGGGGCACAGTATTCCACAATCTAAACAGATGTCATGTTCCCAGGCCACAGGTTTCCAGAATCATGCCGCAGTCATGTTCCCAGGCCACAGGCATCCAGAATCAAACCTCAGGCATGTTGCCAGGCCATAGGGTACCACAATCAAACCTCAGTCATATTCCCAGACCTCAGGTTTACAGAATCAAACCGATTTCATGTTCCCAGGCAACAGGGTACCAGAATCCAAACCGATGGCATGTTCCCAGGCCACAGGATTCCACATTCTAACGTCAGTCATGTTCCCAGGCCAATGGTTTCCAGAATCAAACCTCAGTCATATTCCCAGGCCACATGGTTACAGAATCAAACCTCAGTCGTGTTCCCAGGACACAGGGTTCCAGAATAAAACCTCAGTCATGTTCCCTGGACACAGGTTTCAGAAATCAAATCCCAGTCATGTTCCCAGGCCACAGGGTTCCACAATTAAACCTCAGTCATATTCCCAGGCCAGAGGGTTCCACAATCAAACCTCAGTCCTGTTGCCAGGCCACGGTTCCACCATCAAGCCTCAGTCATGTTCCCAGGTCAGAGTGTTCCACAATCTAACCTAAGTCATCTTGCCAAGCCACAGGGTTCCACCATCAAACCTTAGGCATATTGCCAGGCCACAGTGTTCCACCATCAAGCCTCACTCATGTTCCCAAGCCTGAGGGTTCCACTATCAAACCTCAATCATGTTGCCAGGCCACAGGATTCAACCATGAAACCTCAGTCATGTTCCCAGTAAACAGGGCTCCAGAATCAAACCAATGTCATGTTCCCATGCCACGGGGTTCCAGTATCAGGCCTCAGTCATGGTCCCCGTGCACAGGGTTCCAAATCAAACCTCAGTCATGTTGCCAGTCCACAGGTTTCTGCCATCAAACCTCAGTCATGTTCCCAGTAAACAGGGCTCCAGAATCAAGCCTCAGTCATTTTGCCAGGCCAGAGTGTTCCACCATCAAACCTCAGTCATGATCCCAGGCCACATGTTTCCACAATGAAACCTCAGTCATTTTCCCAGGCCAAAGGTTTCCAGAATCAAACCTCAGTCATATTCCCAGGACACATGGTTCCAGAATCAACCTGAGTCATGTTCGAAGGCCACAGGTTTCAACAATCAAACCTCAGTCATGTTCCCAGGACACAGGTGTCCAGAATCAAACCTCAGTCATGTTCCCAGAGAACAGGCTTCCAGAAACAAACCTCAGTCATGTTCCCAAGCCACAGGGTTGCAGAATCAAACCTCAGTCTTGTTCCCAGGACACAGGTGTCCAGAATCAAACCGCAGTCATGTTCCCAGGGAACAGGCTTCCAGAAACAAACCTCAGTCATGTTCCCAGGCCACAGGGTTCCAGAATCAAACTTCAGTCTTGTTCCCAGGACACAGGTTTCCAGAATCAACCAGATATCATGTTCCCTGGCCACAGTCTTCCAGAATCAATCCTCAGTCATGTTGCCAGGCCACAGGTTTCCACCATCAAACCTCAGACATGTTCCCAGGCCACAGGGTACCAGAGTCAAACCGTTCGCAGGTTCCCAGGCCACAGAGTTCCAGAATCCACCGATGTCATGCGGCCAGGCCACAGGGTTCCAGAATCAATCCTCAGTTATGTTCGCAGGCTACAGGGTTCCGGAATAAAACCTCAGTCATGTTCCCTGTCCACAGGGTTCCAGAATCAAGGCTCAGTCAGGTACCCGGGGCACAGTATTCCACAATCTAAACAGATGTCATGTTCCCAGACCTCAGGGTTCCAGAATCCACCCATGTCATGTTCCCAGGCCACAGGGTTCCAGAATCAATCCTCAGTTATGTTCCCAGGCTACAGGGTTCCAGAATAAAACCTCAGTCATATTCCCAGTACATAGGGTTCCAGAACCAAGGCTCAGTCAGGTTCCCGGGGAACAGTATTCCACAATCTAAACAGATGTCATGTTCCCAGGCCACAGGGATCCAGAATCAAACCTCAGTCATGTTGACAGGCCATAGGGTACCACCATCAAACCTCAGTTATATTCCCAGGATTAAGGTTTCCAGAATCAAACCGATTTCATGTTTGCAGGCAACAGGGTACCAGAATCTAAACCGATGTCATGTTCCCAGGGCACAGGATTCCACACTCTAACATCAGTCATGTTCCAAGGCCAATGGTTTCCAGAATCAAACCTAAGTCATATTCCCAGGCCACATGGTTCCAGAATCAAACCTCTGTCGTGTTCCCAGGACACAGGGTTCCAGAATAAAACCTCAGTCATTTTCCCTGGACACAGGTTTCAGAAATCAAATCCCAGTCATGTTCCCAGGCCACAGGGTTCCAGAATCAATCCTCAGTTATGTTCCCAGGCTACAGGGTTCCAGAATAAAACGTCAGTCATGTTCCCAGTCCACAGGGTTCCAGAACCAAGGCTCAGTCACGTTCCCAGGGCACAGTATTCCACAATCTAAACAGATGTCATGTTCCCAGGCCTCAGGGTTCCAGAATCCACCCATGTCATGTTCCCAGGCCACAGGGTTCCAGAATCAATCCTCAGTTATGTTCCCAGGCTACAAGGTTCCAGAATAAAACCTCAGTCATGTTCCTAGTCCACAGGGTTCCAGAATCCACCGTTGTCATGTGCCCAGGCCACAGGGTTCCAGAATCAATCCTCAGTTATGGTCCCAGGCTACAGGGTTCCAGAATAAAACCTCAGTCATGTTCCCAGTCCACAGGGTTCCAGAACCAAGGCTCAGTCAGGTTCCCAGGGCACAGTATTCCACAATCTAAACAGATGTCATGTTCCCAGGCCACAGGCATCCAGAATCAAACCTCAGGCATGTTGCCAGGCCATAGGGTACCACAATCAAACCTCAGTCATATTCCCAGACCTCAGGTTTACAGAATCAAACCGATTTCATGTTCCCAGGCAACAGGGTACCAGAATCCAAACCGATGGCATGTTCCCAGGCCACAGGATTCCACATTCTAACATCAGTCATGTTCCCAGGCCAATGGTTTCCAGAATCAAACCTCAGTCATATTCCCAGGCCACATGGTTACAGAATCAAACCTCAGTCGTGTTCCCAGGACACAGGGTTCCAGAATAAAACCTCAGTCATGTTCCCTGGACACAGGTTTCAGAAATCAAATCCCAGTCATGTTCCCAGGCCACAGGGTTCCACAATTAAACCTCAGTCATATTCCCAGGCCAGAGGGTTCCACAATCAAACCTCAGTCCTGTTGCCAGGCCACGGTTCCACCATCAAGCCTCAGTCATGTTCCCAGGTCAGAGTGTTCCACAATCTAACCTAAGTCATCTTGCCAAGCCACAGGGTTCCACCATCAAACCTCAGGCATATTGCCAGGCCACAGTGTTCCACCATCAAGCCTCACTCATGTTCCCAAGCCTGAGGGTTCCACTATCAAACCTCAATCATGTTGCCAGGCCACAGGATTCAACCATGAAACCTCAGTCATGTTCCCAGTAAACAGGGCTCCAGAATCAAACCAATGTCATGTTCCCATGCCACGGGGTTCCAGTATCAGGCCTCAGGCATGGTCCCCGTGCACAGGGTTCCAAATCAAACCTCAGTCATGTTGCCAGTCCACAGGTTTCTGCCATCAAACCTCAGTCATGTTCCCAGTAAACAGGGCTCCAGAATCAAGCCTCAGTCATTTTGCCAGGCCAGAGTGTTCCACCATCAAACCTCAGTCATGATCCCAGGCCACATGTTTCCACAATGAAACCTCAGTCATTTTCCCAGGCCAAAGGTTTCCAGAATCAAACCTCAGTCATATTCCCAGGACACATGGTTCCAGAATCAACCTGAGTCATGTTCGAAGGCCACAGGTTTCAACAATCAAACCTCAGTCATGTTCCCAGGACACAGGTGTCCAGAATCAAACCTCAGTCATGTTCCCAGAGAACAGGCTTCCAGAAACAAACCTCAGTCATGTTCCCAAGCCACAGGGTTGCAGAATCAAACCTCAGTCTTGTTCCCAGGACACAGGTATCCAGAATCAAACCGCAGTCATGTTCCCAGGGAACAGGCTTCCAGAAACAAACCTCAGTCATGTTCCCAGGCCACAGGGTTCCAGAATCAAACTTCAGTCTTGTTCCCAGGACACAGGTTTCCAGAATCAACCAGATATCATGTTCCCTGGCCACAGTCTTCCAGAATCAATCCTCAGTCATGTTGCCAGGCCACAGGTTTCCACCATCAAACCTCAGACATGTTCCCAGGCCACAGGGTACCAGAGTCAAACCGTTCGCAGGTTCCCAGGCCACAGAGTTCCAGAATCCACCGATGTCATGCGGCCAGGCCACAGGGTTCCAGAATCAATCCTCAGTTATGTTCGCAGGCTACAGGGTTCCGGAATAAAACCTCAGTCATGTTCCCTGTCCACAGGGTTCCAGAACCAAGGCTCAGTCAGGTTCCCGGGGCACAGTATTCCACAATCTAAACAGATGTCATGTTCCCAGGCCACAGGGATCCAGAATCAAACCTCAGTCATGTTGCCAGGCCATAGGGTACCACCATCAAACCTCAGTTATATTCCCAGGACTAAGGTTTCCAGAATCAAACCGATTTCATGTTTGCAGGCAACAGGGTACCAGAATCTAAACCGATGTCATGTTCCCAGGGCACAGGATTCCACACTCTAACATCAGTCATGTTCCAAGGCCAATGGTTTCCAGAATCAAACCTAAGTCATATTCCCAGGCCACATGGTTCCAGAATCAAACCTCTGTCGTGTTCCCAGGACACAGGGTTCCAGAATAAAACCTCAGTCATTTTCCCTGGACACAGGTTTCAGAAATCAAATCCAGGTCATGTTCCCAGGCCACAGGGTTCCAGAATCAATCCTCAGTTATGTTCCCAGGCTACAGGGTTCCAGAATAAAACGTCAGTCATGTTCCCAGTCCACAGGGTTCCAGAACCAAGGCTCAGTCACGTTCCCAGGGCACAGTATTCCACAATCTAAACAGATGTCATGTTCCCAGGCCTCAGGGTTCCAGAATCCACCCATGTCATGTTCCCAGGCCACAGGGTTCCAGAATCAATCCTCAGTTATGTTCCCAGGCTACAAGGTTCCAGAATAAAACCTCAGTCATGTTCCTAGTCCACAGGGTTCCAGAATCCACCGTTGTCATGTGCCCAGGCCACAGGGTTCCAGAATCAATCCTCAGTTATGGTCCCAGGCTACAGGGTTCCAGAATAAAACCTCAGTCATGTTCCCAGTCCACAGGGTTCCAGAACCAAGGCTCAGTCAGGTTCCCGGGGCACAGTATTCCACAATCTAAACAGATGTCATGTTCCCAGGCCACAGGTTTCCAGAATCATGCCGCAGTCATGTTCCCAGGCCACAGGCATCCAGAATCAAACCTCAGGCATGTTGCCAGGCCATAGGGTACCACAATCAAACCTCAGTCATATTCCCAGACCTCAGGTTTACAGAATCAAACCGATTTCATGTTCCCAGGCAACAGGGTACCAGAATCCAAACCGATGGCATGTTCCCAGGCCACAGGATTCCACATTCTAACATCAGTCATGTTCCCAGGCCAATGGTTTCCAGAATCAAACCTCAGTCATATTCCCAGGCCACATGGTTACAGAATCAAACCTCAGTCGTGTTCCCAGGACACAGGGTTCCAGAATAAAACCTCAGTCATGTTCCCTGGACACAGGTTTCAGAAATCAAATCCCAGTCATGTTCCCAGGCCACAGGGTTCCACAATTAAACCTCAGTCATATTCCCAGGCCAGAGGGTTCCACAATCAAACCTCAGTCCTGTTGCCAGGCCACGGTTCCACCATCAAGCCTCAGTCATGTTCCCAGGTCAGAGTGTTCCACAATCTAACCTAAGTCATCTTGCCAAGCCACAGGGTTCCACCATCAAACCTCAGGCATATTGCCAGGCCACACTGTTCCACCATCAAGCCTCACTCATGTTCCCAAGCCTGAGGGTTCCACTATCAAACCTCAATCATGTTGCCAGGCCACAGGATTCAACCATGAAACCTCAGTCATGTTCCCAGTAAACAGGGCTCCAGAATCAAACCAATGTCATGTTCCCATGCCACGGGGTTCCAGTATCAGGCCTCAGTCATGGTCCCCGTGCACAGGGTTCCAAATCAAACCTCAGTCATGTTGCCAGTCCACAGGTTTCTGCCATCAAACCTCAGTCATGTTCCCAGTAAACAGGGCTCCAGAATCAAGCCTCAGTCATTTTGCCAGGCCAGAGTGTTCCACCATCAAACCTCAGTCATGATCCCAGGCCACATGTTTCCACAATGAAACCTCAGTCATTTTCCCAGGACAAAGGTTTCCAGAATCAAACCTCAGTCATATTCCCAGGACACATGGTTCCAGAATCAACCTGAGTCGTGTTCGAAGGCCACAGGTTTCAACAATCAAACCTCAGTCATGTTCCCAGGACACAGGTGTCCAGAATCAAACCTCAGTCATGTTCCCAGAGAACAGGCTTCCAGAAACAAACCTCAGTCATGTTCCCAAGCCACAGGGTTGCAGAATCAAACCTCAGTCTTGTTCCTAGGACACAGGTGTCCAGAATCAAACCGCAGTCATGTTTCCAGGGAATAGGCTTCCAGAAACAAACCTCAGTCATGTTCCCAGGCCACAGGGTTCCAGAATCAAACTTCAGTCTTGTTCCCAGGACACAGGTTTCCAGAATCAACCAGATATCATGTTCCCTGGCCACAGTCTTCCAGAATCAATCCTCAGTCATGTTGCCAGGCCACAGGTTTCCACCATCAAACCTCAGACATGTTCCCAGGCCACAGGGTACCAGAGTCAAACCGTTCGCAGGTTCCCAGGCCACAGAGTTCCAGAATCTACCGATGTCATGCGGCTAGGCCACAGGGTTCCAGAATCAATCCTCAGTTATGTTCGCAGGCTACAGGGTTCCGGAATAAAACCTCAGTCATGTTCCCAGTCCACAGGGTTCCAGAATCAAGGCTCAGTCAGGTACCCGGGGCACAGTATTCCACAATCTAAACAGATGTCATGTTCCCAGGCCTCAGGGTTCCAGAATCCACCCATGTCATGTTCCCAGGCCACAGGGTTCCAGAATCAATCCTCAGTTATGTTCCCAGGCTACAGGGTTCCAGAATAAAACCTCAGTCATATTCCTAGTGCACAGTGTTCCAGAACCAAGGCTCAGTCAGGTTCCCGGGCCAAAGTATTCCACAATCTAAACATATGTCATGTTTCCAGGCCACAGGTCTTCAGAATCACGCCTCAGTCATTTTCCCAGGCCACAGAGATCCAGAATCAAACCTCAGTCATGTTGCCAGGCCTCAGATTTCCGGAATCAAACCGATTTCGTGTTCCCAGGCCACAGGGTTCCAGAGTCAAACCGTTCGCAGGTTCCCAGGCCAAAGTGTTCCAGAATCCACCGATGTCATGTTCCCAGGCCACAGGCTTCCAGAATCAATCCTCAGTTATGTTCCCAGGCTACAGGGTTCCAGAATAAAACCTCAGTCATGTTCCCAGTCCACAGGGTTCCAGAACCAAGGCTCAGTCAGGTTCCCGGGCCACAGTATTCCACAATCTAAACAGATGTCATGTTCCAAGGCCGCAGGTTTCCAGAATCCACCCATGTCATGTTCCTGGGCCACAGGTTTCCAAAGTGAATCCTCAGTTATGTTCCCAGGCTACACGGCTCCAGAATAAAACCTCAGTCATATTCCCAGTCCACAGGTTTCCAGAACCAAGGCTCAGTCAAGTTCCCAGGCCACAGGATTCCACAATCTAAACAGATTTCATGTTCCCAGGCCTCAGGGTTCCAGAATCCACCCATGTCATGTTAACAGGACACAGGGTTCCAGAATAAAACCTCAGTCATGTTCCCAGTCCACAGGGGTCCAGAACCAAGGCTCAGTCAGGTTCCCGGGGCACAGTATTCCACAATCTAAACAGATGTCATGTTCCCAGGCCACAGGGATCCAGAATCAAACCTCAGTCATGTTGCCAGGCCACATGTTTCCACAATGAAACCTCAGTCATTTTCCCAGGCCAAAGGTTTCCAGAATCAAACCTCAGTCATATTCCCAGGACACATGGTTCCAGAATCAACCTGAGTCATGTTCGAAGGCCACAGGTTTCAACAATCAAACCTCAGTCATGTTCCCAGGACACAGGTGTCCAGAATCAAACCTCAGTCATGTTCCCAGAGAACAGGCTTCCAGAAACAAACCTCAGTCATGTTCCCAAGCCACAGGGTTGCAGAATCAAACCTCAGTCTTGTTCCTAGGACACAGGTGTCCAGAATCAAACCGCAGTCATGTTCCCAGGGAACAGGCTTCCAGAAACAAACCTCAGTCATGTTCCCAGTAAACAGGGCTCCAGAATCAAGCCTCAGTCATTTTGCCAGGCCAGAGTGTTCCATCATCAAACCTCAGTCATGATCCCAGGCCACATGTTTCCACAATGAAACCTCAGTCATTTTCCCAGGCCAAAGGTTTCCAGAATCAAACCTCAGTCATATTCCCAGGACACATGGTTCCAGAATCAACCTGAGTCATGTTCGAAGGCCACAGGTTTCAACAATCAAACCTCAGTCATGTTCCCAGGACACAGGTGTCCAGAATCAAACCTCAGTCATGTTCCCAGAGATCAGGCTTCCAGAAACAAACCTCAGTCATGTTCCCAAGCCACAGGGTTGCAGAATCAAACCTCAGTCTTGTTCCCAGGACACAGGTGTCCAGAATCAAACCGCAGTCATGTTCCCAGGGAACAGGCTTCCAGAAACAAACCTCAGTCATGTTCCCAGGCCACAGGGTTCCAGAATCAAACTTCAGTCTTGTTCCCAGGACACAGGTTTCCAGAATCAACCAGATATCATGTTCCCTGGCCACAGTCTTCCAGAATCAATCCTCAGTCATGTTGCCAGGCCACAGGTTTCCACCATCAAACCTCAGACATGTTCCCAGGCCACAGGGTACCAGAGTCAAACCGTTCGCAGGTTCCCAGGCCACAGAGTTCCAGAATCCACCGATGTCATGCGGCCAGGCCACAGGGTTCCAGAATCAATCCTCAGTTATGTTCGCAGGCTACAGGGTTCCGGCATAAAACCTCAGTCATGTTCCCAGTCCACAGGGTTCCAGAATCAAGGCTCAGTCAGGTACCCGGGGCACATTATTCCACAATCTAAACAGATGTCATGTTCCCAGGCCTCAGGGGTCCAGAATCCACCCATGTCATGTTCCCAGGCCACAGGGTTCCAGAATCAATCCTCAGTTATGTTCCCAGGCTACAGGTTTCCAGAATAAAACCTCAGTCATATTCCCAGTACATAGGGTTCCAGAACCAAGGCTCAGTCAGGTTCCCGGGTCACAGTATTCCACAATCTAAACAGATGTCTTGTTCCCAGGCCTCAGGGTTCCAGAATCCACCCATGTTATGTTCCCAGGCCACAGGGTTCCAGAATCAATCCTCAGGTATGTTCCCAGGCTACAGGTTTCCAGAATAAAACCTCAGTCATATTCCCAGTACATAGGGTTCCAGAATCAAGGCTCAGTCAGGTTCCCGGGTCACAGTATTCCACAATCTAACAGATTTCATGTTCCCAGGCCTCAGGGTTCCAGAATCCACCCATGTCATGTTAACAGGACACAGGGTTCCAGAATAAAACCTCAGTCATATTCCCAGTCCACAGGGGTCCAGAACCAAGGCTCAGTCAGGTTCCCGGGGCACAGTATTCCACAATCTAAACAGATGTCATGTTCCCAGGCCACAGGGATCCAGAATCAAACCTCAGTCATGTTGCCAGGCCATAGGGTACCACCATCAAACCTCAGTTATATTCCCAGGACTAAGGTTTCCAGAATCAAACCGATTTCATGTTTCCAGGCAACAGGGTACCAGAATCTAAACCGATGTCATGTTCCCAGGGCACAGGATTCCACACTCTAACATCAGTCATGTTCCAAGGCCAATGGTTTCCAGAATCAAACCTAAGTCATATTCCCAGGCCACATGGTTACAGAATCAAACCTCTGTCGTGTTCCCAGGACACAGGGTTCCAGAATAAAACCTCAGTCATTTTACCTGGACACAGGTTTCAGAAATCAAATCCCAGTCATGTTCCCAGGCCACAGGGTTCCAGAATCAATCCTCAGTTATGTTCCCAGGCTACAGGGTTCCAGAATAAAACGTCAGTCATGTTCCCAGTCCACAGGGTTCCAGAACCAAGGCTCAGTCACGTTCCCAGGGCACAGTATTCCACAATCTAAACAGATGTCATGTTCCCAGGCCTCAGGGTTCCAGAATCCACCCATGTCATGTTCCCAGGCCACAGGGTTCCAGAATCAATCCTCAGTTATGTTCCCAGGCTACAAGGTTCCAGAATAAAACCTCAGTCATGTTCCTAGTCCACAGGGTTCCAGAATCCACCGTTGTCATGTGCCCAGGCCACAGGGTTCCAGAATCAATCCTCAGTTATGGTCCCAGGCTACAGGGTTCCAGAATAAAACCTCAGTCATGTTCCCAGTCCACAGGGTTCCAGAACCAAGGCTCAGTCAGGTTCCCGGGGCACAGTATTCCACAATCTAAACAGATGTCATGTTCCCAGGCCACAGGTTTCCAGAATCATGCCGCAGTCATGTTCCCAGGCCACAGGCATCCAGAATCAAACCTCAGGCATTTTGCCAGGCCATAGGGTACCACAATCAAACCTCAGTCATATTCCCAGACCTCAGGTTTACAGAATCAAACCGATTTCATGTTCCCAGGCAACAGGGTACCAGAATCCAAACCGATGGCATGTTCCCAGGCCACAGGATTCCACATTCTAACGTCAGTCATGTTCCCAGGCCAATGGTTTCCAGAATCAAACCTCAGTCATATTCCCAGGCCACATGGTTACAGAATCAAACCTCAGTCGTGTTCCCAGGACACAGGGTTCCAGAATAAAACCTCAGTCATGTTCCCTGGACACAGGTTTCAGAAATCAAATCCCAGTCATGTTCCCAGGCCACAGGGTTCCACAATTAAACCTCAGTCATATTCCCAGGCCAGAGGGTTCCACAATCAAACCTCAGTCCTGTTGCCAGGCCACGGTTCCACCATCAAGCCTCAGTCATGTTCCCAGGTCAGAGTGTTCCACAATCTAACCTAAGTCATCTTGCCAAGCCACAGGGTTCCACCATCAAACCTCAGGCATATTGCCAGGCCACACTGTTCCACCATCAAGCCTCACTCATGTTCCCAAGCCTGAGGGTTCCACTATCAAACCTCAATCATGTTGCCAGGCCACAGGATTCAACCATGAAACCTCAGTCATGTTCCCAGTAAACAGGGCTCCAGAATCAAACCAATGTCATGTTCCCATGCCACGGGGTTCCAGTATCAGGCCTCAGTCATGGTCCCCGTGCACAGGGTTCCAAATCAAACCTCAGTCATGTTGCCAGTCCACAGGTTTCTGCCATCAAACCTCAGTCATGTTCCCAGTAAACAGGGCTCCAGAATCAAGCCTCAGTCATTTTGCCAGGCCAGAGTGTTCCACCATCAAACCTCAGTCATGATCCCAGGCCACATGTTTCCACAATGAAACCTCAGTCATTTTCCCAGGCCAAAGGTTTCCAGAATCAAACCTCAGTCATATTCCCAGGACACATGGTTCCAGAATCAACCTGAGTCATGTTCGAAGGCCACAGGTTTCAACAATCAAACCTCAGTCATGTTCCCAGGACACAGGTGTCCAGAATCAAACCTCAGTCATGTTCCCAGAGAACAGGCTTCCAGAAACAAACCTCAGTCATGTTCCCAAGCCACAGGGTTGCAGAATCAAACCTCAGTCTTGTTCCCAGGACACAGGTGTCCAGAATCAAACCGCAGTCATGTTCCCAGGGAACAGGCTTCCAGAAACAAACCTCAGTCATGTTCCCAGGCCACAGGGTTCCAGAATCAAACTTCAGTCTTGTTCCCAGGACACAGGTTTCCAGAATCAACCAGATATCATGTTCCCTGGCCACAGTCTTCCAGAATCAATCCTCAGTCATGTTGCCAGGCCACAGGTTTCCACCATCAAACCTCAGACATGTTCCCAGGCCACAGGGTACCAGAGTCAAACCGTTCGCAGGTTCCCAGGCCACAGAGTTCCAGAATCCACCGATGTCATGCGGCCAGGCCACAGGGATCCAGAATCAATCCTCAGTTATGTTCGCAGGCTACAGGGTTCCGGAATAAAACCTCAGTCATGTTCCCTGTCCACAGGGTTCCAGAATCAAGGCTCAGTCAGGTACCCGGGGCACAGTATTCCACAATCTAAACAGATGTCATGTTCCCAGGCCTCAGGGTTCCAGAATCCACCCATGTCATGTTCCCAGGCCACAGGGTTCCAGAATCAATCCTCAGTTATGTTCCCAGGCTACAGGGTTCCAGAATAAAACCTCAGTCATATTCCCAGTACATAGGGTTCCAGAACCAAGGCTCAGTCAGGTTCCCGGGGCACAGTATTCCACAATCTAAACAGATGTCATGTTCCCAGGCCACAGGGATCCAGAATCAAACCTCAGTCATGTTGACAGGCCATAGGGTACCACCATCAAACCTCAGTTATATTCCCAGGACTAAGGTTTCCAGAATCAAACCGATTTCATGTTTCCAGGCAACAGGGTACCAGAATCTAAACCGATGTCATGTTCCCAGGGCACAGGATTCCACACTCTAACATCAGTCATGTTCCAAGGCCAATGGTTTCCAGAATCAAACCTAAGTCATATTCCCAGGCCACATGGTTCCAGAATCAAACCTCTGTCGTGTTCCCAGGACACAGGGTTCCAGAATAAAACCTCAGTCATTTTCCCTGGACACAGGTTTCAGAAATCAAATCCCAGTCATGTTCCCAGGCCACAGGGTTCCAGAATCAATCCTCAGTTATGTTCCCAGGCTACAGGGTTCCAGAATAAAACGTCAGTCATGTTCCCAGTCCACAGGGTTCCAGAACCAAGGCTCAGTCACGTTCCCAGGGCACAGTATTCCACAATCTAAACAGATGTCATGTTCCCAGGCCTCAGGGTTCCAGAATCCACCCATGTCATGTTCCCAGGCCACAGGGTTCCAGAATCAATCCTCAGTTATGTTCCCAGGCTACAAGGTTCCAGAATAAAACCTCAGTCATGTTCCTAGTCCACAGGGTTCCAGAATCCACCGTTGTCATGTGCCCAGGCCACAGGGTTCCAGAATCAATCCTCAGTTATGGTCCCAGGCTACAGGGTTCCAGAATAAAACCTCAGTCATGTTCCCAGTCCACAGGGTTCCAGAACCAAGGCTCAGTCAGGTTCCCAGGGCACAGTATTCCACAATCTAAACAGATGTCATGTTCCCAGGCCACAGGCATCCAGAATCAAACCTCAGGCATGTTGCCAGGCCATAGGGTACCACAATCAAACCTCAGTCATATTCCCAGACCTCAGGTTTACAGAATCAAACCGATTTCATGTTCCCAGGCAACAGGGTACCAGAATCCAAACCGATGGCATGTTCCCAGGCCACAGGATTCCACATTCTAACATCAGTCATGTTCCCAGGCCAATGGTTTCCAGAATCAAACCTCAGTCATATTCCCAGGCCACATGGTTACAGAATCAAACCTCAGTCGTGTTCCCAGGACACAGGGTTCCAGAATAAAACCTCAGTCATGTTCCCTGGACACAGGTTTCAGAAATCAAATCCCAGTCATGTTCCCAGGCCACAGGGTTCCACAATTAAACCTCAGTCATATTCCCAGGCCAGAGGGTTCCACAATCAAACCTCAGTCCTGTTGCCAGGCCACGGTTCCACCATCAAGCCTCAGTCATGTTCCCAGGTCAGAGTGTTCCACAATCTAACCTAAGTCATCTTGCCAAGCCACAGGGTTCCACCATCAAACCTCAGGCATATTGCCAGGCCACAGTGTTCCACCATCAAGCCTCACTCATGTTCCCAAGCCTGAGGGTTCCACTATCAAACCTCAATCATGTTGCCAGGCCACAGGATTCAACCATGAAACCTCAGTCATGTTCCCAGTAAACAGGGCTCCAGAATCAAACCAATGTCATGTTCCCATGCCACGGGGTTCCAGTATCAGGCCTCAGTCATGGTCCCCGTGCACAGGGTTCCAAATCAAACCTCAGTCATGTTGCCAGTCCACAGGTTTCTGCCATCAAACCTCAGTCATGTTCCCAGTAAACAGGGCTCCAGAATCAAGCCTCAGTCATTTTGCCAGGCCAGAGTGTTCCACCATCAAACCTCAGTCATGATCCCAGGCCACATGTTTCCACAATGAAACCTCAGTCATTTTCCCAGGCCAAAGGTTTCCAGAATCAAACCTCAGTCATATTCCCAGGACACATGGTTCCAGAATCAACCTGAGTCATGTTCGAAGGCCACAGGTTTCAACAATCAAACCTCAGTCATGTTCCCAGGACACAGGTGTCCAGAATCAAACCTCAGTCATGTTCCCAGAGAACAGGCTTCCAGAAACAAACCTCAGTCATGTTCCCAAGCCACAGGGTTGCAGAATCAAACCTCAGTCTTGTTCCCAGGACACAGGTGTCCAGAATCAAACCGCAGTCATGTTCCCAGGGAACAGGCTTCCAGAAACAAACCTCAGTCATGTTCCCAGGCCACAGGGTTCCAGAATCAAACTTCAGTCTTGTTCCCAGGACACAGGTTTCCAGAATCAACCAGATATCATGTTCCCTGGCCACAGTCTTCCAGAATCAATCCTCAGTCATGTTGCCAGGCCACAGGTTTCCACCATCAAACCTCAGACATGTTCCCAGGCCACAGGGTACCAGAGTCAAACCGTTCGCAGGTTCCCAGGCCACAGAGTTCCAGAATCCACCGATGTCATGCGGCCAGGCCACAGGGTTCCAGAATCAATCCTCAGTTATGTTCGCAGGCTACAGGGTTCCGGAATAAAACCTCAGTCATGTTCCCTGTCCACAGGGTTCCAGAACCAAGGCGCAGTCAGGTTCCCGGGGCACAGTATTCCACAATCTAAACAGATGTCATGTTCCCAGGCCACAGGGATCCAGAATCAAACCTCAGTCATGTTGCCAGGCCATAGGGTACCACCATCAAACCTCAGTTATATTCCCAGGACTAAGGTTTCCAGAATCAAACCGATTTCATGTTTGCAGGCAACAGGGTACCAGAATCTAAACCGATGTCATGTTCCCAGGGCACAGGATTCCACACTCTAACATCAGTCATGTTCCAAGGCCAATGGTTTCCAGAATCAAACCTAAGTCATATTCCCAGGCCACATGGTTCCAGAATCAAACCTCTGTCGTGTTCCCAGGACACAGGGTTCCAGAATAAAACCTCAGTCATTTTCCCTGGACACAGGTTTCAGAAATCAAATCCCAGTCATGTTCCCAGGCCACAGGGTTCCAGAATCAATCCTCAGTTATGTTCCCAGGCTACAGGGTTCCAGAATAAAACGTCAGTCATGTTCCCAGTCCACAGGGTTCCAGAACCAAGGCTCAGTCACGTTCCCAGGGCACAGTATTCCACAATCTAAACAGATGTCATGTTCCCAGGCCTCAGGGTTCCAGAATCCACCCATGTCATGTTCCCAGGCCACAGGGTTCCAGAATCAATCCTCAGTTATGTTCCCAGGCTACAAGGTTCCAGAATAAAACCTCAGTCATGTTCCTAGTCCACAGGGTTCCAGAATCCACCGTTGTCATGTGCCCAGGCCACAGGGTTCCAGAATCAATCCTCAGTTATGGTCCCAGGCTACAGGGTTCCAGAATAAAACCTCAGTCATGTTCCCAGTCCACAGGGTTCCAGAACCAAGGCTCAGTCAGGTTCCCGGGGCACAGTATTCCACAATCTAAACAGATGTCATGTTCCCAGGCCACAGGTTTCCAGAATCATGCCGCAGTCATGTTCCCAGGCCACAGGCATCCAGAATCAAACCTCAGGCATGTTGCCAGGCCATAGGGTACCACAATCAAACCTCAGTCATATTCCCAGACCTCAGGTTTACAGAATCAAACCGATTTCATGTTCCCAGGCAACAGGGTACCAGAATCCAAACCGATGGCATGTTCCCAGGCCACAGGATTCCACATTCTAACATCAGTCATGTTCCCAGGCCAATGGTTTCCAGAATCAAACCTCAGTCATATTCCCAGGCCACATGGTTACAGAATCAAACCTCAGTCGTGTTCCCAGGACACAGGGTTCCAGAATAAAACCTCAGTCATGTTCCCTGGACACAGGTTTCAGAAATCAAATCCCAGTCATGTTCCCAGGCCACAGGGTTCCACAATTAAACCTCAGTCATATTCCCAGGCCAGAGGGTTCCACAATCAAACCTCAGTCCTGTTGCCAGGCCACGGTTCCACCATCAAGCCTCAGTCATGTTCCCAGGTCAGAGTGTTCCACAATCTAACCTAAGTCATCTTGCCAAGCCACAGGGTTCCACCATCAAACCTCAGGCATATTGCCAGGCCACACTGTTCCACCATCAAGCCTCACTCATGTTCCCAAGTCTGAGGGTTCCACTATCAAACCTCAATCATGTTGCCAGGCCACAGGATTCAACCATGAAACCTCAGTCATGTTCCCAGTAAACAGGGCTCCAGAATCAAACCAATGTCATGTTCCCATGCCACGGGGTTCCAGTATCAGGCCTCAGTCATGGTCCCCGTGCACAGGGTTCCAAATCAAACCTCAGTCATGTTGCCAGTCCACAGGTTTCTGCCATCAAACCTCAGTCATGTTCCCAGTAAACAGGGCTCCAGAATCAAGCCTCAGTCATTTTGCCAGGCCAGAGTGTTCCACCATCAAACCTCAGTCATGATCCCAGGCCACATGTTTCCACAATGAAACCTCAGTCATTTTCCCAGGACAAAGGTTTCCAGAATCAAACCTCAGTCATATTCCCAGGACACATGGTTCCAGAATCAACCTGAGTCGTGTTCGAAGGCCACAGGTTTCAACAATCAAACCTCAGTCATGTTCCCAGGACACAGGTGTCCAGAATCAAACCTCAGTCATGTTCCCAGAGAACAGGCTTCCAGAAACAAACCTCAGTCATGTTCCCAAGCCACAGGGTTGCAGAATCAAACCTCAGTCTTGTTCCTAGGACACAGGTGTCCAGAATCAAACCGCAGTCATGTTTCCAGGGAATAGGCTTCCAGAAACAAACCTCAGTCATGTTCCCAGGCCACAGGGTTCCAGAATCAAACTTCAGTCTTGTTCCCAGGACACAGGTTTCCAGAATCAACCAGATATCATGTTCCCTGGCCACAGTCTTCCAGAATCAATCCTCAGTCATGTTGCCAGGCCACAGGTTTCCACCATCAAACCTCAGACATGTTCCCAGGCCACAGGGTACCAGAGTCAAACCGTTCGCAGGTTCCCAGGCCACAGAGTTACAGAATCTACCGATGTCATGCGGCTAGGCCACAGGGTTCCAGAATCAATCCTCAGTTATGTTCGCAGGCTACAGGGTTCCGGAATAAAACCTCAGTCATGTTCCCAGTCCACAGGGTTCCAGAATCAAGGCTCAGTCAGGTACCCGGGGCACAGTATTCCACAATCTAAACAGATGTCATGTTCCCAGGCCTCAGGGTTCCAGAATCCACCCATGTCATGTTCCCAGGCCACAGGGTTCCAGAATCAATCCTCAGTTATGTTCCCAGGCTACAGGGTTCCAGAATAAAACCTCAGTGATGTTCCTAGTGCACAGTGTTCCAGAACCAAGGCTCAGTCAGGTTCCCGGGCCAAAGTATTCCACAATCTAAACATATGTCATGTTTCCAGGCCACAGGTCTTCAGAATCACGCCTCAGTCATTTTCCCAGGCCACAGAGATCCAGAATCAAACCTCAGTCATGTTGCCAGGCCTCAGATTTCCGGAATCAAACCGATTTCGTGTTCCCAGGCCACAGGGTTCCAGAGTCAAACCGTTCGCAGGTTCCCAGGCCAAAGTGTTCCAGAATCCACCGATGTCATGTTCCCAGGCCACAGGCTTCCAGAATCAATCCTCAGTTATGTTCCCAGGCTACAGGGTTCCAGAATAAAACCTCAGTCATGTTCCCAGTCCACAGGGTTCCAGAACCAAGGCTCAGTCAGGTTCCCGGGCCACAGTATTCCACAATCTAAACAGATGTCATGTTCCAAGGCCGCAGGTTTCCAGAATCCACCCATGTCATGTTCCTGGGCCACAGGTTTCCAAAGTGAATCCTCAGTTATGTTCCCAGGCTACACGGCTCCAGAATAAAACCTCAGTCATATTCCCAGTCCACAGGTTTCCAGAACCAAGGCTCAGTCAAGTTCCCAGGCCACAGGATTCCACAATCTAAACAGATTTCATGTTCCCAGGCCTCAGGGTTCCAGAATCCACCCATGTCATGTTAACAGGACACAGGGTTCCAGAATAAAACCTCAGTCATGTTCCCAGTCCACAGGGGTCCAGAACCAAGGCTCAGTCAGGTTCCCGGGGCACAGTATTCCACAATCTAAACAGATGTCATGTTCCCAGGCCACAGGGATCCAGAAACAAACCTCAGTCATGTTGCCAGTAAACAGGGCTCCAGAATCAAGCCTCAGTCATTTTGCCAGGCCAGAGTGTTCCATCATCAAACCTCAGTCATGATCCCAGGCCACATGTTTCCACAATGAAACCTCAGTCATTTTCCCAGGCCAAAGGTTTCCAGAATCAAACCTCAGTCATATTCCCAGGACACATGGTTCCAGAATCAAACCTCAGTCATGTTGCCAGGCCATAGGGTACCACCATCAAACCTCAGTCATATTCCCAGGCCTAAGGTTTCCAGAATCAAACCGATTTCATGTTTCCAGGCAACAGGGTACCAGAATCCAAACCGATGTCATGTTCCCAGGGCACAGGATTCCACACTCTAACATCAGTCATGTTCCAAGGCCAATGGTTTCCAGAATCAAACCTAAGTCATATTCCCAGGCCACATGGTTCCAGAATCAACCCTCAGTCGTGTTCCCAGGACACAGGGTTCCAGAATAAAACCTCAGTCATTTTCCCTGGACACAGGTTTCAGAAATCAAATCCCAGTCATGTTCCCAGGCCACAGCGTTCCAGAATCAATCCTCAGTTATGTTCCCAGGCTACAGGGTTCCAGAATAAAACGTCAGTCATGTTCCCAGTCCACAGGTTTCCAGAACTAAGGCTCAGTCACGTTCCCAGGGCACAGTATTCCACAATCTAAACAGATGTCATGTTCCCAGGCCTCAGGGTTCCAGAATCCACCCATGTCATGTTCCCAGGCCACAGGGTTCCAGAATCAATCCTCAGTTATGTTCCCAGGCTACAAGGTTCCAGAATAAAACCTCAGTCATGTTCCTAGTCCACAGGGTTCCAGAATCCACCGTTGTCATGTGCCCAGGCCACAGGGTTCTAGAATCAATCCTCAGTTATGGTCCCAGGCTACAGGGTTCCAGAATAAAACCTCAGTCATGTTCCCAGTCCACAGGGTTCCAGAACCAAGGCTCAGTCAGGTTCCCGGGGCACAGTATTCCACAATCTAAACAGATGTCATGTTCCCAGGCCACAGGTTTCCAGAATCATGCCTCAGTCATGTTCCCAGGCCACAGGCATCCAGAATCAAACCTCAGTCATGTTGCCAGGCCATAGGGTACCACAATCAAACCTCAGTCATATTCCCAGACCTCAGGTTTACAGAATCAAACCGATTTCATGTTCCCAGGCAACAGGGTACCAGAATCCAAACCGATGTCATGTTCCCAGGCCACAGGATTCCACATTCTAACATCAGTCATGTTCCCAGGCCAATGGTTTCCAGAATCAAACCTCAGTCATATTCCCAGGCCACATGGTTACAGAATCAAACCTCAGTCGTGTTCCCAGGACACAGGGTTCCAGAATAAAACCTCAGTCATGTTCCCTGGACACAGGTTTCAGAAATCAAATCCCAGTCATGTTCCCAGGCCACAGGGTTCCACAATTAAACCTCAGTCATATTCCCAGGCCAGAGGGTTCCACAATCAAACCTCAGTCCTGTTGCCAGGCCACGGTTCCACCATCAAGCCTCAGTCATGTTCCCAGGTCAGAGTGTTCCACAATCGCCTAACCCTAACCCTAGGCTACCCTTGACTGCTTCTGCCTCCAATAGATTTCCTAAGAACTAGTGTTTTAAGGAACAGCTTAAAAAGAGAATCCTAATGTGATTTCTTCATAATGGGTGTGTTCCTTATCTTATCCTAGTGTCTAAAGTCTTCTCCATTGCTGGACCCCCAAATAATATTCCTTTACGTGCTAAGGGGTATATAGAGAGTGGGATAGGTTTAATAACTACCATAACCCTAACGCGTACCCTAACCCTAACCCCTACCCTAACCCTAACACGTACCCTAATCCTAAACAATACCCTAAACCGAGCCCTTACCCTAACACTAACCCTAACCCTAACCCTAACCCATACCCTACGCCGTACCCGAAGTACTCCCCGAACCCGTAACCTAAGCCATACCCTAAGCCTAACCCTAAGCCTAAACCTAACCCTAGGCTACCCTTGACTGCTTCTGCCTCCAATAGATTTCCTAAGCACTAGTGTTTTAAGGAACAGCTTAAAAAGAGAATCCTAATGTGATTTCTTTATAATGGGTGTGTTCCTTATCTTATCCTAGTGTCTAAACTCTTCTCCATTGCTGGACCCCCAAATAATATTCCTTTACGTTCTAAGGGGTATATAGAGTGGGATAGGTTTAATAACTACCCTAACCCTAACGCGTACCCTAACCCTAACCCTTACCCTAACCCTAACATGTACCCTAATCCTAAACAATACCCTAAACCGAGCCCTAACCCTAACACTAACCCTAAGCCTAACCCTAACCCATACCCTACGCCGTACCCGAAGCCCTCCCCGAACCCGTAACCTAAGCCGTACCCTAAGCCTAACCCTAAGCCTAACCCTAACCCTAGGCTACCCTTGACTCCTTCTGCCTCCAATAGATTTCCTAAGCACTAGTGTTTTAAGGAACAGCGTAAAAAGAGAATCCTAATGTGATTTCTTTTTAATGTGTGTGTTCCTTATATTATCTTAGTGTCTAAACTCTTCTTCATGGGTGGACCCCCAAATAATATTCCTTTACGTGCTAAGGGGTATCTAGAGAGTGGGATAGGTTTAATAACTACCCTAACACTAACACGTACCCTAACCCTAACACCTACCCTAACCCTAACACGTACCCTAAAACTAAACCGTACCCTAAACCGAGCCCTAACCCTAACACTAACCCTAACCCTAACCCATACCCTATGCCGTACCCGAAGACCTCCCCGAACCCATACCCTAAGCCGTACCCTTAGCCTAACCCTAAGCCTAACCCTAACACTAGGCTACCCTTGACTCCTTCTGCCTCCAATAGATTTCCTAAGCACTAGTGTTTTAAGGAACAGCTTAAAAAGAGAATCCTAATGTGATTTCTCTATAAAGGGTGTGTTCCTTATCTTAGCCTAGTGTCTAAACTCTTCTCCATGGCTGGATGCCCAAATAATATTCCTTTACGTGCTAAGGGGTATCTAGAGAGTGGGATAGGTTTAATAACCCTAACCCTAACACGTACCCTAACCCTAACCCCTACCCTAACCCTAACACGTACCCTAATCCTAAACCGTACCCTAAACCGAGCCCTAACCCTAACACTAACCCTAACCCTAACCCTAACCCATACACTACACCGTACCCGAAGCCCTCCCCGAACCCGTACCCTAAGCCTTACCCTAAGCCTAACCCTAACCCTAGGCTACCCTTGACTGCTTCTGCCTCCAATAGATTTCCTAAGCACTAGTGTTTTAAGGAACAGCTTAAAAAGAGAATCCTAAAGTGATTTATTTATAATGGGTGTGTTCCTTATCTTATCCTAGTGTCTAAACTCTTCTCCATGGCTGGACCTCCAACTAATATTCCTTTACGTGCTAAGGGGTATCTAGAGAGTGGGATAGGTTTAATAACTACCCTAACACTAACGCATAACCTAACCCTAACCCTTACCCTAACCCTAACACGTACCCTAATCCTAACCAATACACTAAACCGAGCCCTAACCCTAACACTAACCCTAACCCTAACCCTAACCCATACCCTACGCTGTACCCGAAGCCCTCACCGAACCCGTACCCTAAGCAGTACCCTAAGCCGTACCCTAAGTCTAACCCTAACCCTAGGCTACCCTTGACTGCTTCAGCCTCAAATAGATTTCCTAAGCACTAGTGTTTTAAGGAACAGCTTTAAAAGAGAATCCTAATGTGATTTCCTTATAATGGGTGTGTTCCTTATCTTATCCTAGTGTCTAAACTCTTCTCCATGGCTGGACCACCAAATAATATTCCTTTACGTGCTAAGGGGTATCTAGAGAGTGGGATAGGTTTAATAACTACCCTAACCCTAACGCGTACCCTAACCCTAACCCCTACCCTAACCCTAACACGTACCCTAATCCTAAACAATACCCTAAACCGAGCCCTAACCCTAACACTAACCCTAACACTAACCCTAACCCATACCCTACGCCGTACCCGAAGCCCTCCCCGAACCCGTAACCTAAGCCGTACCCTAAGCCTAACCCTAAGCCTAACCCTAACCCTAGGCTACCCTTGACTGCTTCTGCCTCCAATAGATTTCCTAAGCACTAGTGTTTTAAGGAACAGCTTAAAAAGAGAATCCTAATGTGATTTATTTATAATGGGTGTGTTCCGTATCTTATCCTAGTATCTAAACTCTTCTCGATGGTTGGACCCCCAAATAATATTCCTTTACGTGCTAAGGGGTATATAGAGAGTGGGATAGGTTTAATAACTACCCTAACCCTAACACGTACCCTAACCCTAACCCCTACCCTAACCTAATGTGATTTCTTTATAATGTGTGTGTTCCTTATATTATCTTAGTGTCTAAACTCTTCTTCATGTGTGGACCCCCAAATAATACTCCTTTACGTGCTAAGGTGTATCTAGAGAGTGGGATAGGTTTAATAAGTACCCTAACTCTAACGCGTACCCTAACCCTAACCCCTATCCTAACCCTAACACGTACCCTAATCCTAACCCATAACCTAACCCGAGACCTACCCTAACACTAACCCTAACCCTAACTCTAACCCATACCCTACGCCGTACCCGAAGCCCTCCCCGAACCCGTACCGTAAGCCGTATCCTAAGCCTAACCCTAAGCCTAACCCTAACCCTAGGCTACCCTTGACTGCTTCTGACTCCAATAGATTTCCTAAGCACTAGTGTTTTAAGGAACAGCTTAAAAAGAGAATCCTAATGTGATTTCTTTATAATGGGTGTGTTCCTTATTTATCCTAGTGTCTAAACTCTTCTCCATGGCTGGACCCCCAAATAATATTCCTTTACGTGCTACGGTGTATCTAGAGAGTGGGATAGGTTTAATAACTACCCTAACCCTAACACGTACCCTAACCCTAACCCCTACCCTAACCCTAACACGTACCCTAATCCTAAACAATACCCTAAACCGAGCCCTAACCCTAACACTAACCCTAACCCTAACCCTAACCCATACCCTACGCCGTATCCGAAGCCCTCCCCAAACCCGTACCCTAA
Source organism: Balaenoptera physalus (assembly GCF_965194825.1). Lineage (NCBI taxonomy): Eukaryota > Metazoa > Chordata > Mammalia > Artiodactyla > Balaenopteridae > Balaenoptera > Balaenoptera physalus. Next base: position 49,936 of record NW_028125482.1, on the reverse strand, counting down.
GCCGTACCCTAAGCCTAACACTAAGCCGAACCCTAACCCTAGGCTACCCTTCACTCCTTCTGCCTCCAATAGATTTCCTAAGCACTAGTGTTTTAAGGAACAGCTTAAAAAGAGAATCCTAATGTGATTTCTCTATAAAGGGTGTGTTCCTTATCTTAGCCTAGTGTCTAAACTCTTCTCCATGGCTGGACCCCCAAATAATATTCCTTTACGTGCTAAGGGGTATCTAGAGAGTGGGATAGGTTTAATAACTACCCTAACCCTAATGCGTACCCTAACCCTAACCCCTACCCTAACCCTAACACGTACCCTAATCCTAGGCCGTACACTAAACCGAGCCCTAACATGAACACAAACCCTAACACTAACCCTAACTCATACACTACACCGTACCCGAAGCCCTCCCCGAACCCGTACCCTAAGCCTTACCCTAAGCCTAACCCTAACCCTAGGCTACCCTTGACTGCTTCTGCCTCCAATAGATTTCCTAAGCACTAGTGTTTTAAGGAACAGCTTAAAAAGAGAATCCTAATGTGATTTCTTTATAATGTGTGTGTTCCTTATATTATCTTAGTGTCTAAACTCTTCTTCATGGGTGGACCCCCAAATAATATTCCTTTACGTGCTAAGGTGTATCTAGAGAGTGGGATAGGTTTAATAAGAACCCTAACCCTAACCCCTACCCTAACCCTAACACGTACCCTAATCATAACCCGTACCCTAAACGGAGCCCTAACCCTAACACTAACCCAAACCCTAACCCTAACCCATACCCTACGCCGTACCTCAAGCCCTCTCCGAACCCATACCGTAAGCCGTATCCTAATCCTAACCCTAAGCCTAACCCTAACCCTAGGCTACCCTTGACTGCTTCTGCCTCCAATAGATTTCCTAAGCACTAGTGTTTTAAGGAACAGCTTAAAAAGAGAATCCTAATGTGATTTCTTTATAATGGGTGTGTTCCTTATCTTATCCTAGTGTCTAAACTCTTCTCCATTGCTGCACCCCCAAATAATATTCCTTTACGTGCTAAGGGGTATATAGAGTGGGATAGGTTTAATAACTACCCTAACCCTAACGCGTACCCTAACCCTAACCCTTACCCTAACCCTAACATGTACCCTAATCCTAAACAATACCCTAAACCGAGCCCTAACCCTAACACTAACCCTAAGCCTAACCCTAACCCATACCCTACGCCGTACCCGAAGCCTTCCCCGAACCCGTAACCTAAGCCGTACCCTAAGCCTAACCCTAAGCCTAACCCTAACCCTAGGCTACCCTTGACTGCTTCTGCCTCCAATAGATTTCCTAAGCACTAGTGTTTTAAAGAAGAGCTGAAAAAGAGAATCCTAATGTGATTTCTTTATAATGTGTGTGTTCCTTATCTTATCCTAGTTTCTAAACTCTTCTCCATGGCTGGATCCCCAAATAATATTCCTTTACGTGCTAAGGGGTATCTAGAGAGTGGGATAGGTTTAATAACCCTAACCCTAACACGTACCCTAACCCTAACCCCTACCCTAACCCTAAAACGTACCCTAATCCTAAACCGTACCCTAAACCGAGCCCTAACCCTAACACTAACCCTAACCCTAACCCATACACTACACGGTATCCGAAGCCCTCCCCGAACCCGTACCCTAAGCCGTACCCTAAGCCTAACCCTAAGCCTAAACCTAACCCTAGGCTACCCTTGACTGCTTCTGCCTCCAATAGATTTCCTAAGCACTAGTGTTTTAAGGAACAGCTTAAAAAGAGAATCCTAATGTGATTTCTCTATAAAGGGTGTGTTCCTTATCTTAGCCTAGTGTCTAAACTCTTCTCCATGCCTGGACCCCCAAATAATATTCCTTTACGTGCTAAGGGGTATCTAGAGAGTGGGATAGGTTTAATAACTACCCTAACCCTAATGCGTTCCCTAACCCTAACCCCTACCCTAACCCTAACACGTACCCTAATCCTAAGCCGTACACTAAACCGAGCCCTAACATTAACACTAACCCTAACCCTAACTCATACACTACACCGTACCCGAAGCCCTCCCCGAACCCGTACCCTAAGCCTTACCCTAAGCCTAACCCTAACCCTAGGCTACCCTTGACTGCTTCTGCCTCCAATAGATTTCCTAAGCACTAGTGTTTTAAGGAACAGCTTAAAAAGAGAATCCTAATGTGATTTATTTATAATGGGTGTGTTCCTTATCTTATCCTAGTGTCTAAACTCTTCTCCATGGCTGGACCTCCAAATAATATTCCTTTACGTGCTAAGGGGTATCTAGAGAGTGGGATAGGTTTAATAACTACCCTAACACTAACGCATACCCTAACCCTAACCCTTACCCTAACCCTAACACGTACCCTAATCCTAACCAATACACTAAACCGAGCCCTAACCCTAACACTAACCCTAACCCTAAACCTAACCCATACCCTACGCCGTACCCGAAGCCCTCCCCGAACCCGTACCCTAAGCCTTACCCTAAGCCTAACCCTAACCCTAGGCTACCCTTGACTGCTTCTGCCTCCAATAGATTTCCTAAGCACTAGTGTTTTAAGGAACAGCTTAAAAAGAGAATCCTAATGTGATTTCTTTATAATGGGTGTGTTCCTTATCTTATCCTTGTGTTTAACTCTTCTCCATGGCTGGACCCCCAAATAATATTCCTTTACGTGCTAAGGGGTATCTAGAGAGTGGGATAGGTTTAATAACTACCCTAACCCTAACGCGTACCCTAACCCTAACCCCTACCCTAACCCTAACATGTACCCTAATCCTAAACAATACCCTAAACCGAGCCCTAACCCTAACACTAACCCTAACCCTAACCCTAACCCATACCCTACGCCGTTCCCGAAGTCCTCCCCGAACCCGTAACCTAAGCCGTACCCTAAGCCTAACCCTAAGCCTAAACCTAACCCTAGGCTACCCTTGACTGCTTCTGCCTCCAATAGATTTCCTAAGCACTAGTGTTTTAAGGAACAGCTTAAAAAGAGAATCCTAATGTGATTTCTTTATAATGTGTGTGTTCCTTATATTATCTTAGTGTCTAAACTCTTCTTCCTGGGTGGACCCCCAAATAATATTCCTTTACGTGCTAAGGTGTATCTAGAGAGTGGGATAGGTTTAATAAGAACCCTAACCCTAACCCCTACCCTAACCCTAACACGTACCCTAATCATAACCCGTACCCTAAACGGAGCCCTAACCCTAACACTAACCCAAACCCTAACCTAACCCATACCCTACGCCGTACCTGAAGCCCTATCCGAACCCGTACCGTAAGCCGTATCCTAATCCTAACCCTAAGCCTAACCCTAACCCTAGGCTACCCTTGACTGCTTCTGCCTCCAATAGATTTCCTAAGCACTAGTGTTTTAAGGAACAGCTTAAAAAGAGAATCCTAATGTGATTTCTTTATAATGGGTGTGTTCCTTATCTTATCCTAGTGTCTAAACTCTTCTCCATTGCTGGACCCCCAAATAATATTCCTTTACGTGCTAAGGGGTATATAGAGTGGGATAGGTTTAATAACTACCCTAACCCTAACGCGTACCCTAACCCTAACCCTTACCCTAACCCTAACATGTACCCTAATCCTAAACAATACCCGAAACCGAGCCCTAACCCTAACACTAACCCTAAGCCTAACCCTAACCCATACCCTACGCCGTACCCGAAGCCCTCCCCGAACCCGTAACCTAAGCCGTACCCTAAGCCTAACCCTAAGCCTAACCCTAACCCTAGGCTACCCTTGACTGCTTCTGCCTCCAATAGATTTCCTAAGCACTAGTGTTTTAAGGAACAGCGTAAAAAGAGAATCCTAATGTGATTTCTTTATAATGTGTGTGTTCCTTATATTATCTTAGTGTCTAAACTCTTCTTCATGGGTGGACCCCCAAATAATATTCCTTTACATGCTAAGGGGTATCTAGAGAGTGGAATAGGTTTAATAACTACCCTAACACTAACACGTACCCTAACCCTAACCCCTACCCTAACCCTAACACGTACCCTAAAACTAAACCGTACCCTAAACCGAGCCCTAACCCTAACACTAACCCTAACCCTAACCCATACCCTACGCCGTACCCGAAGACCTCCCCGAACCCGTACCCTAAGCCGTAACCTTAGCCTAACCCTAAGCCTAACCCTAACACTAGGCTACCCTTGACTCCTTCTGCCTCCAATAGATTTCCTAAGCACTAGTGTTTTAAGGAACAGCTTAAAAAGAGAATCCTAATGTGATTTCTCTATAAAGGGTGTGTTCCTTATCTTAGCCTAGTGTCTAAACTCTTCTCCATGGCTGGACACCCAAATAATATTCCTTTACGTGCTAAGGGGTATCTAGAGAGTGGGATAGGTTTAATAACTACCCTAACCCTAATGCGTACCCTAACCCTAACCCCTACCCTAACCCTAACACGTACCCTAATCCTAAGCCGTACACTAAACCGAGCCCTAACATTAACACTAACCCTAACCCTAACTCATACACTACACTGTACCCGAAGCCCTCCCCGAACCCGTACCCTAAGCCTTACCCTAAGCCTAACCCTAACCCTAGGCTACCCTTGACTGCTTCTGCCTCCAATAGATTTCCTAAGCACTAATGTTTTAAGGAAGAGCTGAAAAAGAGAATCCTAATGTGATTTCTTTATAATGTGTGTGTTCCTTATCTTATCCTAGTGTCTAAACTCTTCTCCATGGCTGGATGCCCAAATAATATTCCTTTACGTGCTAAGGGGTATCTAGAGAGTGGGATAGGTTTAATAACCCTAACCCTAACACGTACCCTAACCCTAACCCCTACCCTAACGCTAACACGTACCCTAATCCTATACCGTACCCTAAACCGAGCCCTAACCCTAACACTAACCCTAACCCTAACCCTAACCCATACACTACACCGTACCCGAAGCCCTCCCCGAACCCGTACCCTAAGCCTTACCCTAAGCCTAACCCTAACCCTAGGCTACCCTTGACTGCTTCTGCCTCCAATAGATTTCCTAAGCACTAGTGTTTTAAGGAACAGCTTAAAAAGAGAATCCTAATGTGATTTATTTATAATGGGTGTGTTCCTTATCTTATCCTAGTGTCTAAACTCTTCTCCATGGCTGGACCTCCAAATAATATTCCTTTACGTGCTAAGGGGTATCTAGAGAGTGGGATAGGTTTAATAACTACCCTAACACTAACGCATACCCTAACCCTAACCCTTACCCTAACCCTAACACGTACCCTAATCCTAACCAATACACTAAACCGAGCCCTAACCCTAACACTAACCCTAACACTAAACCTAACCCATACCCTACGCCGTATCCGAAGCCCTCCCCGAACCCGTACCCTAAGCCGTACCCTAAGTCTAACCCTAACCCTAGGCTACCCTTGACTGCTTCTGCCTCCAATAGATTTCCTAAGCAGTAGTGTTTTAAGGAACAGCTTAAAAAGAGAATCCTAATGTGATTTCTTTATAATGGGTGTGTTCCTTATCTTATCCTAGTGTCTAAACTCTTCTCCATGGCTGGACCACCAAATAATATTCCTTTACGTGCTAAGGGGTATATAGAGAGTGGGATAGGTTTAATAACTACCCTAACCCTAACGCGTACCCTAACCCTAACCCCTACCCTAACCCTAACACGTACCCTAATCCTAAACAATACCCTAAACCGAGCCCTAACCCTAACACTAACCCTAACCCTAACCCTAACCCATACCCTACGCCGTACCCGAATTCCTCCCCGAACCCGTAACCTAAGCCGTACCCTAAGCCTAACCCTAAGCCTAAACCTAACCCTAGGCTACCCTTGACTGCTTCTGCCTCCAATAGATTTCCTAAGCACTAGTGTTTTAAGGAACAGCTTAAAAAGAGAATCCTAATGTGATTTCTTTATAATGTGTGTGTTCCTTATATTATCTTAGTGTCTAAACTCTTCTTCATGGGTGGACCCCCAAATAATATTCCTTTACGTGCTAAGGTGTATCTAGAGAGTGGGATAGGTTTAATAAGAACCCTAACCCTAACCCCTACCCTAACCCTAACACGTACCCTAATCATAACCCGTACCCTAAACGGAGCCCTAACCCTAACACTAACCCAAACCCTAACCCTAACCCATACCCTACGCCGTACCTGAAGCCCTCTCCGAACCCGTACCGTAAGCCGTATCCTAATCCTAACCCTAAGCCTAACACTAACCCTATGCTACCCTTGACTGCTTCTGCCTCCAATAGATTTCCTAAGCACTAGTGTTTTAAGGAACAGCTTAAAAAGAGAATCCTAATGTGATTTCTTTATAATGGGTGTGTTCCTTATCTTATCCTAGTGTCTAAACTCTTCTACATTGCTGGACCCCCAAATAATATTCCTTTACGTGCTAAGGGGTATATAGAGTGGGATAGGTTTAATAACTACCCTAACCCTAACGCGTACCCTAACCCTAACCCTTACCCTAACCCTAACATGTACCCTAATCCTAAACAATACCCTAAACCGAGCCCTAACCCTAACACTAACCCTAACCCTAACCCTAACCCATACCCTACGCCGTACCCGAAGCCTTCCCCGAACCCGTAACCTAAGCCGTACCCTAAGCCTAACCCTAACCCTAGGCTACCCTTGACTGCTTCTGCCTCCAATAGATTTCCTAAGCACTAGTGTTTTAAGGAACAGCGTAAAAAGAGAATCCTAATGTGATTTCTTTATAATGTGTGTGTTCCTTATATTATCTTAGTGTCAAAACTCTTCTTCATGTGTGGACCCCCAAATAATACTCCTTTACGTGCTAAGGTGTATCTAGAGAGTGGGATAGGTTTAATAAGTACCCTAACTCTAACGCGTACCCTAACCCTAACCCCTACCCTAACCCTAACACGTACCCTAATCCTAACCCATAACCTAACCCGAGACCTACCCTAACACTAACCCTAACCCTAACTCTAACCCATACCCTACGCCGTACCCGAAGCCCTCTCCGAACCCGTACCGTAAGCCGTATCCTAAGCCTAACCCTAAGCCTAACCCTAACCCTAGGCTACCCTTGACTGCTTCTGACTCCAATAGATTTCCTAAGCACTAGTGTTTTAAGGAACAGCTTAAAAAGAGAATCCTAATGTGATTTCTTTATAATGGGTGTGTTCCTTATTTATCCTAGTGTCTAAACTCTTCTCCATGGCTGGACCCCCAAATAATATTCCTTTACGTGCTACGGTGTATCTAGAGAGTGGGATAGGTTTAATAACTACCCTAACCCTAACACGTACCCTAACCCTAACCCCTACCCTAACCCTAACACGTACCCTAATCCTAAACAATACCCTAAACCGAGCCCTAACCCTAACACTAACCCTAACCCTAACCCTAACCCATACCCTACGCCGTATCCGAAGCCCTCCCCAAACCCGTACCCTAAGCCGTACCCTAAGCCTAACACTAAGCCGAACCCTAACCCTAGGCTACCCTTCACTCCTTCTGCCTCCAATAGATTTCCTAAGCACTAGTGTTTTAAGGAACAGCTTAAAAAGAGAATCCTAATGTGATTTCTCTATAAAGGGTGTGTTCCTTATCTTAGCCTAGTGTCTAAACTCTTCTCCATGGCTGGACCCCCAAATAATATTCCTTTACGTGCTAAGGGGTATCTAGAGAGTGGGATAGGTTTAATAACTACCCTAACCCTAATGCGTACCCTAACCCTAACCCCTACCCTAACCCTAACACGTACCCTAATCCTAGGCCGTACACTAAACCGAGCCCTAACATTAACACAAACCCTAACACTAACCCTAACTCATACACTACACCGTACCCGAAGCCCTCCCCGAACCCGTACCCTAAGCCTTACCCTAAGCCTAACCCTAACCCTAGGCTACCCTTGACTGCTTCTGCCTCCAATAGATTTCCTAAGCACTAGTGTTTTAAGGAAGAGCTGAAAAAGAGAATCCTAATGTGATTTCTTTATAATGTGTGTGTTCCTTATCTTATCCTAGTGTCTAAACTCTTCTCCATGGCTGGATCCCCAAATAATATTCCTTTACGTGCTAAGGGGTATATAGAAAGTGGGATAGGTTTAATAACCCTAACCCTAACACGTACCCTAACCCTAACCCCTACCCTAACCCTAACACGTACCCTAATCCTAAATCGTACCCTAAACCAAGCCCTAACCCTAACACTAACCCTAACCCTATCCCTAACCCATACACTACACCGTACCCGAAGCCCTACCCGAACCCATACCCTAAGCCTTACCCTAAGCCTAACCCTAACCCTAGGCTACCCTTGACTGCTTCTGCCTCCAATAGATTTCCTAAGCACTAGTGTTTTAAGGAACAGCTTAAAAAGAGAATCCTAATGTGATTTCTTTATAATGTGTGTGTTCCTTATCTTATCCTAGTGTCTAAACTCTTCTCCATGGCTGGATGCCCAAATAATATTCCTTTACGTGCTAAGGGGTATCTAGAGAGTGGGATAGGTTTAATAACCCTAACCCTAACACGTACACTAACCCTAACCCCTACCCTAACCCTAACACGTACCCTAATCCTAAACCGTACCCTAAACCGAGCCGTAACCCTAACACTAACCCTAACCCTAACCCTAACCCATACACTACACCGTACCCGAAGCCCTCCGCGAACCCGTACCCTAAGCCGTACCCTAAGCCGTACCCTAAGTCTAACCCTAACCCTAGGCTACCCTTGACTGCTTCTGCCTCCAATAGATTTCCTAAGCAGTAGTGTTTTAAGGAACAGCTTAAAAAGAGAATCCTAATGTGATTTCTTTATAATGGGTGTGTTCCTTATCTTATCCTAGTGTCTAAACTCTTCTCCATGGCTGGACCCCCAAATAATATTCCTTTACGTGCTAAGGGGTATATAGAGAGTGGGATAGGTTTAATAACTACCCTAACCCTAACGCGTACCCTAACCCTAACCCCTACCCTAACCCTAACACGTACCCTAATCCTAAACAATACGCTAAACCGAGCCCTAACCCTAACACTAACCCTAACCCTAACCCTAACCCATACCCTACGCCGTACCCGAATTCCTCCCCGAACCCGTAACCTAAGCCGTACCCTAAGCCTAACCCTAAGCCTAAACCTAACCCTAGGCTACCCTTGACTGCTTCTGCCTCCAATAGATTTCCTAAGCACTAGTGTTTTAAGGAACAGCTTAAAAAGAGAATCCTAATGTGATTTCTTTATAATGTGTGTGTTCCTTATATTATCTTAATGTCTAAACTCTTCTTCATGGGTGGACCCCCAAATAATATTCCTTTACGTGCTAAGGTGTATCTAGAGAGTGGGATAGGTTTAATAAGAACCCTAACCCTAACCCCTACCCTAACCCTAACACGTACCCTAATCATAACCCGTACCCTAAACGGAGCCCTAACCCTAACACTAACCCAAACACTAACCCTAACCCATACCCTACGCCGTACCTGAAGCCCTCTCCGAACCCATACCGTAAGCCGTATCCTAATCCTAACCCTAAGCCTAACCCTAACCCTAGGCTACCCTTGACTGCTTCTGCCTCCAATAGATTTCCTAAGCACTAGTGTTTTAAGGAACAGCTTAAAAAGAGAATCCTAATGTGATTTCTTTATAATGGGTGTGTTCCTTATCTTATCCTAGTGTCTAAACTCTTCTCCATTGCTGCACCCCCAAATAATATTCCTTTACGTGCTAAGGGGTATATAGAGTGGGATAGGTTTAATAACTACCCTAACCCTAACGCGTACCCTAACCCTAACCCTTACCCTAACCCTAACATGTACCCTAATCCTAAACAATACCCTAAACCGAGCCCTAACCCTAACACTAACCCTAAGCCTAACCCTAACCCATACCCTACGCCGTACCCGAAGCCTTCCCCGAACCCGTAACCTAAGCCGTACCCTAAGCCTAACCCTAAGCCTAACCCTAACCCTAGGCTACCCTTGACTGCTTCTGCCTCCAATAGATTTCCTAAGCACTAGTGTTTTAAGGAAGAGCTGAAAAAGAGAATCCTAATGTGATTTCTTTATAATGTGTGTGTTCCTTATCTTATCCTAGTTTCTAAACTCTTCTCCATGGCTGGATCCCCAAATAATATTCCTTTACGTGCTAAGGGGTATCTAGAGAGTGGGATAGGTTTAATAACCCTAACCCTAACACGTACCCTAACCCTAACCCCTACCCTAACCCTAAAACGTACCCTAATCCTAAACCGTACCCTAAACCGAGCCCTAACCCTAACACTAACCCTAACCCTAACCCATACACTACACGGTATCCGAAGCCCTCCCCGAACCCGTACCCTAAGCCGTACCCTAAGCCTAACCCTAAGCCTAAACCTAACCCTAGGCTACCCTTGACTGCTTCTGCCTCCAATAGATTTCCTAAGCACTAGTGTTTTAAGGAACAGCTTAAAAAGAGAATCCTAATGTGATTTCTTTATAATGTGTGTGTTCCTTATATTATCTTAGTGTCTAAACTCTTCTTCCTGGGTGGACCCCCAAATAATATTCCTTTACGTGCTAAGGTGTATCTAGAGAGTGGGATAGGTTTAATAAGAACCCTAACCCTAACCCCTACCCTAACCCTAACACGTACCCTAATCATAACCCGTACCCTAAACGGAGCCCTAACCCTAACACTAACCCAAACCCTAACCCTAACCCATACCCTACGCCGTACCTGAAGCCCTATCCGAACCCGTACCGTAAGCCGTATCCTAATCCTAACCCTAAGCCTAACCCTAACCCTAGGCTACCCTTGACTGCTTCTGCCTCCAATAGATTTCCTAAGCACTAGTGTTTTAAGGAACAGCTTAAAAAGAGAATCCTAATGTGATTTCTTTATAATGGGTGTGTTCCTTATCTTATCCTAGTGTCTAAACTCTTCTCCATTGCTGGACCCCCAAATAATATTCCTTTACGTGCTAAGGGGTATATAGAGTGGGATAGGTTTAATAACTACCCTAACCCTAACGCGTACCCTAACCCTAACCCTTACCCTAACCCTAACATGTACCCTAATCCTAAACAATACCCGAAACCGAGCCCTAACCCTAACACTAACCCTAAGCCTAACCCTAACCCATACCCTACGCCGTACCCGAAGCCCTCCCCGAACCCGTAACCTAAGCCGTACCCTAAGCCTAACCCTAAGCCTAACCCTAACCCTAGGCTACCCTTGACTGCTTCTGCCTCCAATAGATTTCCTAAGCACTAGTGTTTTAAGGAACAGCGTAAAAAGAGAATCCTAATGTGATTTCTTTATAATGTGTGTGTTCCTTATATTATCTTAGTGTCTAAACTCTTCTTCATGGGTGGACCCCCAAATAATATTCCTTTACGTGCTAAGGGGTATCTAGAGAGTGGGATAGGTTTAATAACTACCCTAACACTAACACGTACCCTAACCCTAACCCCTACCCTAACCCTAACACGTACCCTAAAACTAAACCGTACCCTAAACCGAGCCCTAACCCTAACACTAACCCTAACCCTAACCCATACCCTACGCCGTACCCGAAGACCTCCCCAAACCCGTACCCTAAGCCGTACCCTTAGCCTAACCCTAAGCCTAACCCTAACACTAGGCTACCCTTGACTCCTTCTGCCTCCAATAGATTTAATAAGCACTAGTGTTTTAAGGAACAGCTTAAAAAGAGAATCCTAATGTGATTTCTCAATAAAGGGTGTGTTCCTTATCTTAGCCTAGTGTCTAAACTCTTCTCCATGGCTGGACCCCCAAATAATATACCTTTACGTGCTAAGGGGTATCTAGAGAGTGGGATAGGTTTAATAACTACCCTAACCCTAATGCGTACCCTAACCCTAACCCCTACCCTAACCCTAACACGTACCCTAATCCTAAGCCGTACACTAAACCGAGCCCTAACATTAACACTAACCCTAACCCTAACTCATACACTACACTGTACCCGAAGCCCTCCCCGAACCCGTACCCTAAGCCGTACCCTAAGCCTAACCCTAACCCTAGGCTACCCTTGACTGCTTCTGCATCCAATAGATTTCCTAAGCACTAGTGTTTTAAGGAAGAGCTGAAAAAGAGAATCCTAATGTGATTTCTTTATAATGTGTGTGTTCCTTATATTATCTTAGTGTCTAAACTCTTCTTCATGTGTGGACCCCCAAATAATACTCCTTTACGTGCTAAGGTGTATCTAGAGAGTGGGATAGGTTTAATAAGTACCCTAACTCTAACGCGTACCCTAACCCTAACCCCTACCCTAACCCTAACACGTACCCTAATCCTAACCCATAACCTAACCCGAGACCTACCCTAACACTAACCCTAACCCTAACTCTAACCCATACCCTACGCCGTACCCGAAGCCCTGCCCGAACCCGTACCGTAAGCCGTATCCTAAGCCTAACCCTAAGCCTAACCCTAACCCTAGGCTACCCTTGACTGCTTCTGACTCCAATAGATTTCCTAAGCACTAGTGTTTTAAGGAACAGCTTAAAAAGAGAATCCTAATGTGATTTCTTTATAATGGGTGTGTTCCTTATTTATCCTAGTGTCTAAACTCTTCTCCATGGCTGGACCCCCAAATAATATTCCTTTACGTGCTACTGTGTATCTAGAGAGTGGGATAGGTTTAATAACTACCCTAACCCTAACGCGTACCCTAACCCTAACCCCTACCCTAACCCTAACATGTACCCTAATCCTAAACAATACCCTAAACCGAGCCCTAACCCTAACACTAACCCTAACCCTAACCCTAACCCATACCCTACGCCGTACCCGAAGTCCTCCCCGAACCCGTAACCTAAGCCGTACCCTAAGCCTAACCCTAAGCCTAAACCTAACCCTAGGCTACCCTTGACTGCTTCTGCCTCCAATAGATTTCCTAAGCACTAGTGTTTTAAGGAACAGCTTAAAAAGAGAATCCTAATGTGATTTCTTTATAATGTGTGTGTTCCTTATATTATCTTAGTGTCTAAACTCTTCTTCCTGGGTGGACCCCCAAATAATATTCCTTTACGTGCTAAGGTGTATCTAGAGAGTGGGATAGGTTTAATAAGAACCCTAACCCTAACCCCTACCCTAACCCTAACACGTACCCTAATCATAACCCGTACCCTAAACGGAGCCCTAACCCTAACACTAACCCAAACCCTAACCTAACCCATACCCTACGCCGTACCTGAAGCCCTATCCGAACCCGTACCGTAAGCCGTATCCTAATCCTAACCCTAAGCCTAACCCTAACCCTAGGCTACCCTTGACTGCTTCTGCCTCCAATAGATTTCCTAAGCACTAGTGTTTTAAGGAACAGCTTAAAAAGAGAATCCTAATGTGATTTCTTTATAATGGGTGTGTTCCTTATCTTATCCTAGTGTCTAAACTCTTCTCCATTGCTGGACCCCCAAATAATATTCCTTTACGTGCTAAGGGGTATATAGAGTGGGATAGGTTTAATAACTACCCTAACCCTAACGCGTACCCTAACCCTAACCCTTACCCTAACCCTAACATGTACCCTAATCCTAAACAATACCCGAAACCGAGCCCTAACCCTAACACTAACCCTAAGCCTAACCCTAACCCATACCCTACGCCGTACCCGAAGCCCTCCCCGAACCCGTAACCTAAGCCGTACCCTAAGCCTAACCCTAAGCCTAACCCTAACCCTAGGCTACCCTTGACTGCTTCTGCCTCCAATAGATTTCCTAAGCACTAGTGTTTTAAGGAACAGCGTAAAAAGAGAATCCTAATGTGATTTCTTTATAATGTGTGTGTTCCTTATATTATCTTAGTGTCTAAACTCTTCTTCATGGGTGGACCCCCAAATAATATTCCTTTACATGCTAAGGGGTATCTAGAGAGTGGAATAGGTTTAATAACTACCCTAACACTAACACGTACCCTAACCCTAACCCCTACCCTAACCCTAACACGTACCCTAAAACTAAACCGTACCCTAAACCGAGCCCTAACCCTAACACTAACCCTAACCCTAACCCATACCCTACGCCGTACCCGAAGACCTCCCCGAACCCGTACCCTAAGCCGTAACCTTAGCCTAACCCTAAGCCTAACCCTAACACTAGGCTACCCTTGACTCCTTCTGCCTCCAATAGATTTCCTAAGCACTAGTGTTTTAAGGAACAGCTTAAAAAGAGAATCCTAATGTGATTTCTCTATAAAGGGTGTGTTCCTTATCTTAGCCTAGTGTCTAAACTCTTCTCCATGGCTGGACACCCAAATAATATTCCTTTACGTGCTAAGGGGTATCTAGAGAGTGGGATAGGTTTAATAACTACCCTAACCCTAATGCGTACCCTAACCCTAACCCCTACCCTAACCCTAACACGTACCCTAATCCTAAGCCGTACACTAAACCGAGCCCTAACATTAACACTAACCCTAACCCTAACTCATACACTACACTGTACCCGAAGCCCTCCCCGAACCCGTACCCTAAGCCTTACCCTAAGCCTAACCCTAACCCTAGGCTACCCTTGACTGCTTCTGCCTCCAATAGATTTCCTAAGCACTAATGTTTTAAGGAAGAGCTGAAAAAGAGAATCCTAATGTGATTTCTTTATAATGTGTGTGTTCCTTATCTTATCCTAGTGTCTAAACTCTTCTCCATGGCTGGATGCCCAAATAATATTCCTTTACGTGCTAAGGGGTATCTAGAGAGTGGGATAGGTTTAATAACCCTAACCCTAACACGTACCCTAACCCTAACCCCTACCCTAACGCTAACACGTACCCTAATCCTATACCGTACCCTAAACCGAGCCCTAACCCTAACACTAACCCTAACCCTAACCCTAACCCATACACTACACCGTACCCGAAGCCCTCCCCGAACCCGTACCCTAAGCCTTACCCTAAGCCTAACCCTAACCCTAGGCTACCCTTGACTGCTTCTGCCTCCAATAGATTTCCTAAGCACTAGTGTTTTAAGGAACAGCTTAAAAAGAGAATCCTAATGTGATTTATTTATAATGGGTGTGTTCCTTATCTTATCCTAGTGTCTAAACTCTTCTCCATGGCTGGACCTCCAAATAATATTCCTTTACGTGCTAAGGGGTATCTAGAGAGTGGGATAGGTTTAATAACTACCCTAACACTAACGCATACCCTAACCCTAACCCTTACCCTAACCCTAACACGTACACTAATCCTAACCAATACACTAAACCGAGCCCTAACCCTAACACTAACCCTAACACTAAACCTAACCCATACCCTACGCCGTATCCGAAGCCCTCCCCGAACCCGTACCCTAAGCCGTACCCTAAGTCTAACCCTAACCCTAGGCTACCCTTGACTGCTTCTGCCTCCAATAGATTTCCTAAGCAGTAGTGTTTTAAGGAACAGCTTAAAAAGAGAATCCTAATGTGATTTCTTTATAATGGGTGTGTTCCTTATCTTATCCTAGTGTCTAAACTCTTCTCCATGGCTGGACCACCAAATAATATTCCTTTACGTGCTAAGGGGTATATAGAGAGTGGGATAGGTTTAATAAATACCCTAACCCTAACGCGTACCCTAACCCTAACCACTACCCTAACCCTAACACGTACCCTAATCCTAAACAATACCCTAAACCGAGCCCTAACCCTAACACTAACCCTAACCCTAACCCTAACCCATACCCTACGCCGTACCCGAATTCCTCCCCGAACCCGTAACCTAAGCCGTACCCTAAGCCTAACCCTAAGCCTAAACCTAACCCTAGGCTACCCTTGACTGCTTCTGCCTCCAATAGATTTCCTAAGCACTAGTGTTTTAAGGAACAGCTTAAAAAGAGAATCCTAATGTGATTTCTTTATAATGTGTGTGTTCCTTATATTATCTTAGTGTCTAAACTCTTCTTCATGGGTGGACCCCCAAATAATATTCCTTTACGTGCTAAGGTGTATCTAGAGAGTGGGATAGGTTTAATAAGAACCCTAACCCTAACCCCTACCCTAACCCTAACACGTACCCTAATCATAACCCGTACCCTAAACGGAGCCCTAACCCTAACACTAACCCAAACCCTAACCCTAACCCATACCCTACGCCGTACCTGAAGCCCTCTCCGAACCCGTACCGTAAGCCGTATCCTAATCCTAACCCTAAGCCTAACACTAACCCTATGCTACCCTTGACTGCTTCTGCCTCCAATAGATTTCCTAAGCACTAGTGTTTTAAGGAACAGCTTAAAAAGAGAATCCTAATGTGATTTCTTTATAATGGGTGTGTTCCTTATCTTATCCTAGTGTCTAAACTCTTCTACATTGCTGGACCCCCAAATAATATTCCTTTACGTGCTAAGGGGTATATAGAGTGGGATAGGTTTAATAACTACCCTAACCCTAACGCGTACCCTAACCCTAACCCTTACCCTAACCCTAACATGTACCCTAATCCTAAACAATACCCTAAACCGAGCCCTAACCCTAACACTAACCCTAACCCTAACCCTAACCCATACCCTACGCCGTACCCGAAGCCTTCCCCGAACCCGTAACCTAAGCCGTACCCTAAGCCTAACCCTAACCCTAGGCTACCCTTGACTGCTTCTGCCTCCAATAGATTTCCTAAGCACTAGTGTTTTAAGGAACAGCGTAAAAAGAGAATCCTAATGTGATTTCTTTATAATGTGTGTGTTCCTTATATTATCTTAGTGTCAAAACTCTTCTTCATGTGTGGACCCCCAAATAATACTCCTTTACGTGCTAAGGTGTATCTAGAGAGTGGGATAGGTTTAATAAGTACCCTAACTCTAACGCGTACCCTAACCCTAACCCCTACCCTAACCCTAACACGTACCCTAATCCTAACCCATAACCTAACCCGAGACCTACCCTAACACTAACCCTAACCCTAACTCTAACCCATACCCTACGCCGTACCCGAAGCCCTCTCCGAACCCGTACCGTAAGCCGTATCCTAAGCCTAACCCTAAGCCTAACCCTAACCCTAGGCTACCCTTGACTGCTTCTGACTCCAATAGATTTCCTAAGCACTAGTGTTTTAAGGAACAGCTTAAAAAGAGAATCCTAATGTGATTTCTTTATAATGGGTGTGTTCCTTATTTATCCTAGTGTCTAAACTCTTCTCCATGGCTGGACCCCCAAATAATATTCCTTTACGTGCTACGGTGTATCTAGAGAGTGGGATAGGTTTAATAACTACCCTAACCCTAACACGTACCCTAACCCTAACCCCTACCCTAACCCTAACACGTACCCTAATCCTAAACAATACCCTAAACCGAGCCCTAACCCTAACACTAACCCTAACCCTAACCCTAACCCATACCCTACGCCGTATCCGAAGCCCTCCCCAAACCCGTACCCTAAGCCGTACCCTAAGCCTAACACTAAGCCGAACCCTAACCCTAGGCTACCCTTCACTCCTTCTGCCTCCAATAGATTTCCTAAGCACTAGTGTTTTAAGGAACAGCTTAAAAAGAGAATCCTAATGTGATTTCTCTATAAAGGGTGTGTTCCTTATCTTAGCCTAGTGTCTAAACTCTTCTCCATGGCTGGACCCCCAAATAATATTCCTTTACGTGCTAAGGGGTATCTAGAGAGTGGGATAGGTTTAATAACTACCCTAACCCTAATGCGTACCCTAACCCTAACCCCTACCCTAACCCTAACACGTACCCTAATCCTAGGCCGTACACTAAACCGAGCCCTAACATTAACACAAACCCTAACACTAACCCTAACTCATACACTACACCGTACCCGAAGCCCTCCCCGAACCCGTACCCTAAGCCTTACCCTAAGCCTAACCCTAACCCTAGGCTACCCTTGACTGCTTCTGCCTCCAATAGATTTCCTAAGCACTAGTGTTTTAAGGAAGAGCTGAAAAAGAGAATCCTAATGTGATTTCTTTATAATGTGTGTGTTCCTTATCTTATCCTAGTGTCTAAACTCTTCTCCATGGCTGGATCCCCAAATAATATTCCTTTACGTGCTAAGGGGTATATAGAAAGTGGGATAGGTTTAATAACCCTAACCCTAACACGTACCCTAACCCTAACCCCTACCCTAACCCTAACACGTACCCTAATCCTAAATCGTACCCTAAACCAAGCCCTAACCCTAACACTAACCCTAACCCTATCCCTAACCCATACACTACACCGTACCCGAAGCCCTACCCGAACCCATACCCTAAGCCTTACCCTAAGCCTAACCCTAACCCTAGGCTACCCTTGACTGCTTCTGCCTCCAATAGATTTCCTAAGCACTAGTGTTTTAAGGAACAGCTTAAAAGGAGAATCCTAATGTGATTTCTTTATAATGTGTGTGTTCCTTATCTTATCCTAGTGTCTAAACTCTTCTCCATGGCTGGATGCCCAAATAATATTCCTTTACGTGCTAAGGGGTATCTAGAGAGTGGGATAGGTTTAATAACCCTAACCCTAACACGTACACTAACCCTAACCCCTACCCTAACCCTAACACGTACCCTAATCCTAAACCGTACCCTAAACCGAGCCGTAACCCTAACACTAACCCTAACCCTAACCCTAACCCATACACTACACCGTACCCGAAGCCCTCCGCGAACCCGTACACTAAGCCGTACCCTAAGCCGTACCCTAAGTCTAACCCTAACCCTAGGCTACCCTTGACTGCTTCTGCCTCCAATAGATTTCCTAAGCAGTAGTGTTTTAAGGAACAGCTTAAAAAGAGAATCCTAATGTGATTTCTTTATAATGGGTGTGTTCCTTATCTTATCCTAGTGTCTAAACTCTTCTCCATGGCTGGACCCCCAAATAATATTCCTTTACGTGCTAAGGGGTATATAGAGAGTGGGATAGGTTTAATAACTACCCTAACCCTAACGCGTACCCTAACCCTAACCCCTACCCTAACCCTAACACGTACCCTAATCCTAAACAATACGCTAAACCGAGCCCTAACCCTAACACTAACCCTAACCCTAACCCTAACCCATACCCTACGCCGTACCCGAATTCCTCCCCGAACCCGTAACCTAAGCCGTACCCTAAGCCTAACCCTAAGCCTAAACCTAACCCTAGGCTACCCTTGACTGCTTCTGCCTCCAATAGATTTCCTAAGCACTAGTGTTTTAAGGAACAGCTTAAAAAGAGAATCCTAATGTGATTTCTTTATAATGTGTGTGTTCCTTATATTATCTTAATGTCTAAACTCTTCTTCATGGGTGGACCCCCAAATAATATTCCTTTACGTGCTAAGGTGTATCTAGAGAGTGGGATAGGTTTAATAAGAACCCTAACCCTAACCCCTACCCTAACCCTAACACGTACCCTAATCATAACCCGTACCCTAAACGGAGCCCTAACCCTAACACTAACCCAAACACTAACCCTAACCCATACCCTACGCCGTACCTGAAGCCCTCTCCGAACCCATACCGTAAGCCGTATCCTAATCCTAACCCTAAGCCTAACCCTAACCCTAGGCTACCCTTGACTGCTTCTGCCTCCAATAGATTTCCTAAGCACTAGTGTTTTAAGGAACAGCTTAAAAAGAGAATCCTAATGTGATTTCTTTATAATGGGTGTGTTCCTTATCTTATCCTAGTGTCTAAACTCTTCTCCATTGCTGCACCCCCAAATAATATTCCTTTACGTGCTAAGGGGTATATAGAGTGGGATAGGTTTAATAACTACCCTAACCCTAACGCGTACCCTAACCCTAACCCTTACCCTAACCCTAACATGTACCCTAATCCTAAACAATACCCTAAACCGAGCCCTAACCCTAACACTAACCCTAAGCCTAACCCTAACCCATACCCTACGCCGTACCCGAAGCCTTCCCCGAACCCGTAACCTAAGCCGTACCCTAAGCCTAACCCTAAGCCTAACCCTAACCCTAGGCTACCCTTGACTGCTTCTGCCTCCAATAGATTTCCTAAGCACTAGTGTTTTAAGGAAGAACTGAAAAAGAGAATCCTAATGTGATTTCTTTATAATGTGTGTGTTCCTTATCTTATCCTAGTTTCTAAACTCTTCTCCATGGCTGGATCCCCAAATAATATTCCTTTACGTGCTAAGGGGTATCTAGAGAGTGGGATAGGTTTAATAACCCTAACCCTAACACGTACCCTAACCCTAACCCCTACCCTAACCCTAAAACGTACCCTAATCCTAAACCGTACCCTAAACCGAGCCCTAACCCTAACACTAACCCTAACCCTAACCCATACACTACACGGTATCCGAAGCCCTCCCCGAACCCGTACCCTAAGCCGTACCCTAAGCCTAACCCTAAGCCTAAACCTAACCCTAGGCTACCCTTGACTGCTTCTGCCTCCAATAGATTTCCTAAGCACTAGTGTTTTAAGGAACAGCTTAAAAAGAGAATCCTAATGTGATTTCTTTATAATGTGTGTGTTCCTTATATTATCTTAGTGTCTAAACTCTTCTTCCTGGGTGGACCCCCAAATAATATTCCTTTACGTGCTAAGGTGTATCTAGAGAGTGGGATAGGTTTAATAAGAACCCTAACCCTAACCCCTACCCTAACCCTAACACGTACCCTAATCATAACCCGTACCCTAAACGGAGCCCTAACCCTAACACTAACCCAAACCCTAACCCTAACCCATACCCTACGCCGTACCTGAAGCCCTATCCGAACCCGTACCGTAAGCCGTATCCTAATCCTAACCCTAAGCCTAACCCTAACCCTAGGCTACCCTTGACTGCTTCTGCCTCCAATAGATTTCCTAAGCACTAGTGTTTTAAGGAACAGCTTAAAAAGAGAATCCTAATGTGATTTCTTTATAATGGGTGTGTTCCTTATCTTATCCTAGTGTCTAAACTCTTCTCCATTGCTGGACCCCCAAATAATATTCCTTTACGTGCTAAGGGGTATATAGAGTGGGATAGGTTTAATAACTACCCTAACCCTAACGCGTACCCTAACCCTAACCCTTACCCTAACCCTAACATGTACCCTAATCCTAAACAATACCCGAAACCGAGCCCTAACCCTAACACTAACCCTAAGCCTAACCCTAACCCATACCCTACGCCGTACCCGAAGCCCTCCCCGAACCCGTAACCTAAGCCGTACCCTAAGCCTAACCCTAAGCCTAACCCTAACCCTAGGCTACCCTTGACTGCTTCTGCCTCCAATAGATTTCCTAAGCACTAGTGTTTTAAGGAACAGCGTAAAAAGAGAATCCTAATGTGATTTCTTTATAATGTGTGTGTTCCTTATATTATCTTAGTGTCTAAACTCTTCTTCATGGGTGGACCCCCAAATAATATTCCTTTACGTGCTAAGGGGTATCTAGAGAGTGGGATAGGTTTAATAACTACCCTAACACTAACACGTACCCTAACCCTAACCCCTACCCTAACCCTAACACGTACCCTAAAACTAAACCGTACCCTAAACCGAGCCCTAACCCTAACACTAACCCTAACCCTAACCCATACCCTACGCCGTACCCGAAGACCTCCCCAAACCCGTACCCTAAGCCGTACCCTTAGCCTAACCCTAAGCCTAACCCTAACACTAGGCTACCCTTGACTCCTTCTGCCTCCAATAGATTTAATAAGCACTAGTGTTTTAAGGAACAGCTTAAAAAGAGAATCCTAATGTGATTTCTCAATAAAGGGTGTGTTCCTTATCTTAGCCTAGTGTCTAAACTCTTCTCCATGGCTGGACCCCCAAATAATATACCTTTACGTGCTAAGGGGTATCTAGAGAGTGGGATAGGTTTAATAACTACCCTAACCCTAATGCGTACCCTAACCCTAACCCCTACCCTAACCCTAACACGTACCCTAATCCTAAGCCGTACACTAAACCGAGCCCTAACATTAACACTAACCCTAACCCTAACTCATACACTACACTGTACCCGAAGCCCTCCCCGAACCCGTACCCTAAGCCGTACCCTAAGCCTAACCCTAACCCTAGGCTACCCTTGACTGCTTCTGCATCCAATAGATTTCCTAAGCACTAGTGTTTTAAGGAAGAGCTGAAAAAGAGAATCCTAATGTGATTTCTTTATAATGTGTGTGTTCCTTATATTATCTTAGTGTCTAAACTCTTCTTCATGTGTGGACCCCCAAATAATACTCCTTTACGTGCTAAGGTGTATCTAGAGAGTGGGATAGGTTTAATAAGTACCCTAACTCTAACGCGTACCCTAACCCTAACCCCTACCCTAACCCTAACACGTACCCTAATCCTAACCCATAACCTAACCCGAGACCTACCCTAACACTAACCCTAACCCTAACTCTAACCCATACCCTACGCCGTACCCGAAGCCCTGCCCGAACCCGTACCGTAAGCCGTATCCTAAGCCTAACCCTAAGCCTAACCCTAACCCTAGGCTACCCTTGACTGCTTCTGACTCCAATAGATTTCCTAAGCACTAGTGTTTTAAGGAACAGCTTAAAAAGAGAATCCTAATGTGATTTCTTTATAATGGGTGTGTTCCTTATTTATCCTAGTGTCTAAACTCTTCTCCATGGCTGGACCCCCAAATAATATTCCTTTACGTGCTACTGTGTATCTAGAGAGTGGGATAGGTTTAATAACTACCCTAACCCTAACACGTACCCTAACCCTAACCCCTACCCTAACCCTAACACGTACCCTAATCCTAAACAATACCCTAAACCGAGCCCTAACCCTAACACTAACCCTAACCCTAACCCTAACCCATACCCTACGCCGTATCCGAAGCCCTCCCCAAACCCGTACCCTAAGCCGTACCCTAAGCCTAACACTAAGCCGAACCCTAACCCTAGGCTACCCTTCACTCCTTCTGCCTCCAATAGATTTCCTAAGCACTAGTGTTTTAAGGAACAGCTTAAAAAGAGAATCCTAATGTGATTTCTCTGTAAAGGGTGTGTTCCTTATCTTAGCCTAGTGTCTAAACTCTTCTCCATGGCTGGACCCCCAAATAATATTCCTTTACGTGCTAAGGGGTATCTAGAGAGTGGGATAGGTTTAATAACTACCCTAACCCTAATGCGTACCCTAACCCTAACCCCTACCCTAACCCTAACACGTACCCTAATCCTAGGCCGTACACTAAACCGAGCCCTAACATTAACACAAACCCTAACACTAACCCTAACTCATACACTACACCGTACCCGAAGCCCTCCCCGAACCCGTACCCTAAGCCTTACCCTAAGCCTAACCCTAACCCTAGGCTACCCTTGACTGCTTCTGCCTCCAATAGATTTCCTAAGCACTAGTGTTTTAAGGAAGAGCTGAAAAAGAGAATCCTAATGTGATTTCTTTATAATGTGTGTGTTCCTTATCTTATCCTAGTGTCTAAACTCTTCTCCATGGCTGGATCCCCAAATAATATTCCTTTACGTGCTAACGGGTATATAGAAAGTGGGATAGGTTTAATAACCCTAACCCTAACACGTACCCTAACCCTAACCCCTACCCTAACCCTAACACGTACCCTAATCCTAAATCGTACCCTAAACCAAGCCCTAACCCTAACACTAACCCTAACCCTATCCCTAACCCATACACTACACCGTACCCGAAACCCTACCCGAACCCATACCCTAAGCCTTACCCTAAGCCTAACCCTAACCCTAGGCTACCCTTGACTGCTTCTGCCTCCAATAGATTTCCTAAGCACTAGTGTTTTAAGGAACAGCTTAAAAAGAGAATCCTAATGTGATTTCTCTATAAAGGGTGTGTTCCTTATATTATCTTAGTGTCTAAACTCTTCTTCATGGGTGGACCCCCAAATAATATTCTTTTACGTGCTAAGGGGTATCTAGAGAGTGGGATAGGTTTAATAACTACCCTAACACTAACACGTACCCTAACCCTAATCCCTACCCTAACCCTAACACGTACCCTAAAACTAAACCGTACCCTAAACCGAGCCCTAACACTAACACTAACCCTAACCCTAACCCATACCCTACGCCGTACCCGAAGACCTCCCCGAACCCGTACCCTAAGCCGTACCCTTAGCCTAACCCTAAGCCTAACCATAACACTAGGCTACCCTTGACTCCTTCTGCCTCCAATAGATTTCCTAAGCACTAGTGTTTTAAGGAACAGCTTAAAAAGAGAATCCTAATGTGATTTATTTATAATGGGTGTGTTCCTTATCTTATCCTAGTGTCTAAACTCTTCTCCATGGCTGGACCTCCAAATAATATTCCTTTACGTGCTAAGGGGTATCTAGAGAGTGGGATAGGTTTAATAACTACCCTAACACTAACGCATACCCTAACCCTAACCCTTACCCTAACCCTAACACGTACCCTAATCCTAACCAATACACTAAACCGAGCCCTAACCCTAACACTAACCCTAACCCTAAACCTAACCCATACCCTACGCCGTACCCGAAGCCCTCCCCGAACCCGTACCCTAAGCCGTACCCTAAGCCGTACCCTAAGTCTAACCCTAACCCTAGGCTACCCTTGACTGCTTCTGCGTCCAATAGATTTCCTAAGCAGTAGTGTTTTAAGGAACAGCTTAAAAAGAGAATCCTAATGTGATTTCTTTATAATGTG
Organism: Balaenoptera physalus; assembly: GCF_965194825.1. Taxonomy (NCBI): domain Eukaryota; kingdom Metazoa; phylum Chordata; class Mammalia; order Artiodactyla; family Balaenopteridae; genus Balaenoptera; species Balaenoptera physalus. The sequence goes on along the minus strand of NW_028125482.1, from coordinate 25,423 downwards.
TGTGTTCCTTATATTATCTTAGTGTCTAAACTCTTCTTCATGGGTGGACCCCCATATAATATTCCTTTACGTGCTAAGGTGTATCTAGAGAGTGGGATAGGTTTAATAAGAACCCTAACCCTAACCCCTACCCTAACCCTAACACGTACCCTAATCATAACCCGTACCCTAAACGGAGCCCTAACCCTAACACTAACCCAAACCCTAACCCTAACCCATACCCTACGCCATACCTGAAGCCCTCTCCGAACCCGTACCGTAAGCCGTATCCTAATCCTAACCCTAAGCCTAACCCTCACCCTATGCTACCCTTGACTGCTTCTGCGTCCAATAGATTTCCTAAGCACTAGTGTTTTAAGGAACAGCTTAAAAAGAGAATCCTAATATTATTTCTTTATAATGGGTGTGTTCCTTATCTTATCCTAGTGTCTAAACTCTTCTCCATTGCTGGACCCCCAAATAATATTCCTTTACGTGCTAAGGGGTATATAGAGTGGGATAGGTTTAATAACTACCCTAACCCTAACGCGTACCCTAACCCTAACCCTTACCCTAACCCTAACATGTACCCTAATCCTAAACAATACCCTAAACCGAGCCCTAACCCTAACACTAACCCTAACCCTAACCCTAACCCATACCCTACGCCGTACCCGAAGCCTTCCCCGAACCCTTAACCTAAGCCGTACCCTAAGCCTAACCCTAACCCTAGGCTACCCTTGACTGCTTCTGCCTCCAATAGATTTCCTAAGCACTAGTGTTTTAAGGAACAGCGTAAAAAGAGAATCCTAATGTGATTTCTTTATAATGTGTGTGTTCCTTATATTATCTTAGTGTCTAAACTCTTCTTCATGTGTGCACCCCCAAATAATACTCCTTTACGTGCTAAGGTGTATCTAGAGAGTGGGATAGGTTTAATAAGTACCCTAACTCTAACGTGTACCCTATCCCTAACCCCTACCCTAACCCTAACACGTACCCTAATCCTAACCCATAACCTAACCCGAGACCTACCCTAACACTAACCCTAACCCTAACTCTAACCCATACGCTACGCCGTACCCGAAGCCCTCCCCGAACCCGTACCGTAAGCCGTATCCTAAGCCTAACCCTAAGCCTAACCCTAACCCAAGGCTACCCTTGACTGCTTCTGACTCCAATAGATTTCCTAAGCACTAGTGTTTTAAGGAACAGCTTAAAAAGAGAATCCTAATGTGATTTCTTTATAATGGGTGTGTTCCTTATCTTATCCTAGTGTCTAAACTCTTCTCCATGGCTGGACCCCCAAATAATATTCCTTTACGTGCTAAGGGGTATATAGAGAGTGGGATAGGTTTAATAACTACCCTAACCCTAACGCGTACCCTAACCCTAACCCCTACCCTAACCCTAACACGTACCCTAATCCTAAACCGTACCCTAAACCGAGCCCTAACCCTAACACTAACCCTAAACCTAACCCTAACCCATACCCTACGCCGTATCCGAAGCCCTCCCCAAACCCGTACCCTAAGCCGTACCCTAAGCCTAACCCTAAGCCGAACCCTAACCCTAGGCTACCCTTGACTGCTTCTGCCTCCAATAGATTTCCTACGCACTAGTGTTTTAAGGAACAGCTTAAAAAGAGAATCCTAATGTGATTTCTTTATAATGTGTGTGTTCCTTATATTATCTTAGTGTCTAAACTCTTCTCCATGGCTGGACCCCCAAATAATATTCCTTTACGTGCTAAGGTGTATCTAGAGAGTGGGATAGGTTTAATAACTACCCTAACTCTAACGTGTACCCTAACCCTAACCCCTACCCTAACCCTAACACGTACCCTAATCCTAACCCGTACCCTAAACCGAGACCTAACCCTAACACTAACCCCAACCCTAACCCTAACCCATACCCTACGCCGTACCCGAAGCCCTCCCCGAACCCGTAACCTAAGCCGTACCCTAAGCCTAACCCTAAGCCTAAACCTAACCCTAGGCTACCCTTGACTGCTTCTGCCGCCAATAGATTTCCTAAGCACTAGTGTTTTAAGGAACAGCTTAAAAAGAGAATCCTAAAGTGATTTCTTTATAATGTGTGTGTTCCTTATCTTATCCTAGTGTCTAAACTCTTCTCCATGGCTGGACCTCCAAATAATATTACTTTATGTTCTAAGGGGTATCTAGAGAGTGGGATAGGTTTAATAACTACCTTAACCCTAACGCGTACCGTAACCCTAACCCCTACCCTAACCCTAACACGTACCCTAATCCTAACCAATACCCTAAACCGAGCCCTAACCCTAACACTAACCCTAACCCTAACCCTAACCCATACCCTACGCCGTACCCGAAGCCTTCCCCGAACCCTTAACCTAAGCCGTACCCTAAGCCTAACCCTAACCCTAGGCTACCCTTGACTGCTTCTGCCTCCAATAGATTTCCTAAGCACTAGTGTTTTAAGGAACAGCGTAAAAAGAGAATCCTAATGTGATTTCTTTATAATGTGTGTGTTCCTTATATTATCTTAGTGTCTAAACTCTTCTTCATGTGTGCACCCCCAAATAATACTCCTTTACGTGCTAAGGTGTATCTAGAGAGTGGGATAGGTTTAATAAGTACCCTAACTCTAACGTGTACCCTATCCCTAACCCCTACCCTAACCCTAACACGTACCCTAATCCTAACCCATAACCTAACCCGAGACCTACCCTAACACTAACCCTAACCCTAACTCTAACCCATACGCTACGCCGTACCCGAAGCCCTCCCCGAACCCGTGCCGTAAGCCGTATCCTAAGCCTAACCCTAAGCCTAACCCTAACCCAAGGCTACCCTTGACTGCTTCTGACTCCAATAGATTTCCTAAGCACTAGTGTTTTAAGGAACAGCTTAAAAAGAGAATCCTAATGTGATTTCTTTATAATGGGTGTGTTCCTTATCTTATCCTAGTGTCTAAACTCTTCTCCATGGCTGGACCCCCAAATAATATTCCTTTACGTGCTAAGGGGTATATAGAGAGTGGGATAGGTTTAATAACTACCCTAACCCTAACGCATACCCTAACCCTAACCCCTACCCTAACCCTAACACGTACCCTAATCCTAAACCGTACCCTAAACCGAGCCCTAACCCTAACACTAACCCTAACCCTAACCCTAACCCATACCCTACGCCGTATCCGAAGCCCTCCCCAAACCCGTACCCTAAGCCGTACCCTAAGCCTAACCCTAAGCCGAACCCTAACCCTAGGCTACCCTTGACTGCTTCTGCCTCCAATAGATTTCCTACGCACTAGTGTTTTAAGGAACAGCTTAAAAAGAGAATCCTAATGTGATTTCTTTATAATGTGTGTGTTCCTTATATTATCTTAGTGTCTAAACTCTTCTCCATGGCTGGACCCCCAAATAATATTCCTTTACGTGCTAAGGTGTATCTAGAGAGTGGGATAGGTTTAATAACTACCCTAACTCTAACGTGTACCCTAACCCTAACCCCTACCCTAACCCTAACACGTACCCTAATCCTAACCCGTACCCTAAACCGAGACCTAACCCTAACACTAACCCCAACCCTAACCCTAACCCATACCCTACGCCGTACCCGAATTCCTCCCCGAACCCGTAACCTAAGCCGTACCCTAAGCCTAACCCTAAGGCTAACCCTAACCCTAGGCTACCCTTGACTGCTTCTGCCTCCAATAGATTTCCTAAGCACTAGTGTTTTAAGGAACAGCTTAAAAAGAGAATCCTAATGTGATTTCTTTATAATGTGTGTGTTCCTTATATTATCTTAGTGTCTAAACTCTTCTTCATGGGTGGACCCCCATATAATATTCCTTTACGTGCTAAGGTGTATCTAGAGAGTGGGATAGGTTTAATAAGAACCCTAACCCTAACCCCTACCCTAACCCTAACACGTACCCTAATCATAACCCGTACCCTAAACGGAGCCCTAACCCTAACACTAACCCAAACCCTAACCCTAACCCATACCCTACGCCATACCTGAAGCCCTCTCCGAACCCGTACCGTAAGCCGTATCCTAATCCTAACCCTAAGCCTAACCCTCACCCTATGCTACCCTTGACTGCTTCTGCGTCCAATAGATTTCCTAAGCACTAGTGTTTTAAGGAACAGCTTAAAAAGAGAATCCTAATATTATTTCTTTATAATGGGTGTGTTCCTTATCTTATCCTAGTGTCTAAACTCTTCTCCATTGCTGGACCCCCAAATAATATTCCTTTACGTGCTAAGGGGTATATAGAGTGGGATAGGTTTAATAACTACCCTAACCCTAACGCGTACCCTAACCCTAACCCTTACCCTAACCCTAACATGTACCCTAATCCTAAACAATACCCTAAACCGAGCCCTAACCCTAACACTAACCCTAACCCTAACCCTAACCCATACCCTACGCCGTACCCGAAGCCTTCCCCGAACCCTTAACCTAAGCCGTACCCTAAGCCTAACCCTAACCCTAGGCTACCCTTGACTGCTTCTGCCTCCAATAGATTTCCTAAGCACTAGTGTTTTAAGGAACAGCGTAAAAAGAGAATCCTAATGTGATTTCTTTATAATGTGTGTGTTCCTTATATTATCTTAGTGTCTAAACTCTTCTTCATGTGTGCACCCCCAAATAATACTCCTTTACGTGCTAAGGTGTATCTAGAGAGTGGGATAGGTTTAATAAGTACCCTAACTCTAACGTGTACCCTATCCCTAACCCCTACCCTAACCCTAACACGTACCCTAATCCTAACCCATAACCTAACCCGAGACCTACCCTAACACTAACCCTAACCCTAACTCTAACCCATACGCTACGCCGTACCCGAAGCCCTCCCCGAACCCGTACCGTAAGCCGTATCCTAAGCCTAACCCTAAGCCTAACCCTAACCCAAGGCTACCCTTGACTGCTTCTGACTCCAATAGATTTCCTAAGCACTAGTGTTTTAAGGAACAGCTTAAAAAGAGAATCCTAATGTGATTTCTTTATAATGGGTGTGTTCCTTATCTTATCCTAGTGTCTAAACTCTTCTCCATGGCTGGACCCCCAAATAATATTCCTTTACGTGCTAAGGGGTATATAGAGAGTGGGATAGGTTTAATAACTACCCTAACCCTAACGCGTACCCTAACCCTAACCCCTACCCTAACCCTAACACGTACCCTAATCCTAAACCGTACCCTAAACCGAGCCCTAACCCTAACACTAACCCTAACCCTAACCCTAACCCATACCCTACGCCGTATCCGAAGCCCTCCCCAAACCCGTACCCTAAGCCGTACCCTAAGCCTAACCCTAAGCCGAACCCTAACCCTAGGCTACCCTTGACTGCTTCTGCCTCCAATAGATTTCCTACGCACTAGTGTTTTAAGGAACAGCTTAAAAAGAGAATCCTAATGTGATTTCTTTATAATGTGTGTGTTCCTTATATTATCTTAGTGTCTAAACTCTTCTCCATGGCTGGACCCCCAAATAATATTCCTTTACGTGCTAAGGTGTATCTAGAGAGTGGGATAGGTTTAATAACTACCCTAACTCTAACGTGTACCCTAACCCTAACCCCTACCCTAACCCTAACACGTACCCTAATCCTAACCCGTACCCTAAACCGAGACCTAACCCTAACACTAACCCCAACCCTAACCCTAACCCATACCCTACGCCGTACCCGAAGCCCTCCCCGAACCCGTAACCTAAGCCGTACCCTAAGCCTAACCCTAAGCCTAAACCTAACCCTAGGCTACCCTTGACTGCTTCTGCCGCCAATAGATTTCCTAAGCACTAGTGTTTTAAGGAACAGCTTAAAAAGAGAATCCTAAAGTGATTTCTTTATAATGTGTGTGTTCCTTATCTTATCCTAGTGTCTAAACTCTTCTCCATGGCTGGACCTCCAAATAATATTACTTTATGTTCTAAGGGGTATCTAGAGAGTGGGATAGGTTTAATAACTACCTTAACCCTAACGCGTACCGTAACCCTAACCCCTACCCTAACCCTAACACGTACCCTAATCCTAACCAATACCCTAAACCGAGCCCTAACCCTAACACTAACCCTAACCCTAACCCTAACCCATACCCTACGCCGTACCCGAAGCCTTCCCCGAACCCTTAACCTAAGCCGTACCCTAAGCCTAACCCTAACCCTAGGCTACCCTTGACTGCTTCTGCCTCCAATAGATTTCCTAAGCACTAGTGTTTTAAGGAACAGCGTAAAAAGAGAATCCTAATGTGATTTCTTTATAATGTGTGTGTTCCTTATATTATCTTAGTGTCTAAACTCTTCTTCATGTGTGCACCCCCAAATAATACTCCTTTACGTGCTAAGGTGTATCTAGAGAGTGGGATAGGTTTAATAAGTACCCTAACTCTAACGTGTACCCTATCCCTAACCCCTACCCTAACCCTAACACGTACCCTAATCCTAACCCATAACCTAACCCGAGACCTACCCTAACACTAACCCTAACCCTAACTCTAACCCATACGCTACGCCGTACCCGAAGCCCTCCCCGAACCCGTACCGTAAGCCGTATCCTAAGCCTAACCCTAAGCCTAACCCTAACCCAAGGCTACCCTTGACTGCTTCTGACTCCAATAGATTTCCTAAGCACTAGTGTTTTAAGGAACAGCTTAAAAAGAGAATCCTAATGTGATTTCTTTATAATGGGTGTGTTCCTTATCTTATCCTAGTGTCTAAACTCTTCTCCATGGCTGGACCCCCAAATAATATTCCTTTACGTGCTAAGGGGTATATAGAGAGTGGGATAGGTTTAATAACTACCCTAACCCTAACGCGTACCCTAACCCTAACCCCTACCCTAACCCTAACACGTACCCTAATCCTAAACCGTACCCTAAACCGAGCCCTAACCCTAACACTAACCCTAACCCTAACCCTAACCCATACCCTACGCCGTATCCGAAGCCCTCCCCAAACCCGTACCCTAAGCCGTACCCTAAGCCTAACCCTAAGCCGAACCCTAACCCTAGGCTACCCTTGACTGCTTCTGCCTCCAATAGATTTCCTACGCACTAGTGTTTTAAGGAACAGCTTAAAAAGAGAATCCTAATGTGATTTCTTTATAATGTGTGTGTTCCTTATATTATCTTAGTGTCTAAACTCTTCTCCATGGCTGGACCCCCAAATAATATTCCTTTACGTGCTAAGGTGTATCTAGAGAGTGGGATAGGTTTAATAACTACCCTAACTCTAACGTGTACCCTAACCCTAACCCCTACCCTAACCCTAACACGTACCCTAATCCTAACCCGTACCCTAAACCGAGACCTAACCCTAACACTAACCCCAACCCTAACCCTAACCCATACCCTACGCCGTACCCGAAGCCCTCCCCGAACCCGTAACCTAAGCCGTACCCTAAGCCTAACCCTAAGCCTAAACCTAACCCTAGGCTACCCTTGACTGCTTCTGCCGCCAATAGATTTCCTAAGCACTAGTGTTTTAAGGAACAGCTTAAAAAGAGAATCCTAAAGTGATTTCTTTATAATGTGTGTGTTCCTTATCTTATCCTAGTGTCTAAACTCTTCTCCATGGCTGGACCTCCAAATAATATTACTTTATGTTCTAAGGGGTATCTAGAGAGTGGGATAGGTTTAATAACTACCTTAACCCTAACGCGTACCGTAACCCTAACCCCTACCCTAACCCTAACACGTACCCTAATCCTAACCAATACCCTAAACCGAGCCCTAACCCTAACACTAACCCTAACCCTAACCCTAACCCATACCCTACGCCGTACCCGAAGCCTTCCCCGAACCCTTAACCTAAGCCGTACCCTAAGCCTAACCCTAACCCTAGGCTACCCTTGACTGCTTCTGCCTCCAATAGATTTCCTAAGCACTAGTGTTTTAAGGAACAGCGTAAAAAGAGAATCCTAATGTGATTTCTTTATAATGTGTGTGTTCCTTATATTATCTTAGTGTCTAAACTCTTCTTCATGTGTGCACCCCCAAATAATACTCCTTTACGTGCTAAGGTGTATCTAGAGAGTGGGATAGGTTTAATAAGTACCCTAACTCTAACGTGTACCCTATCCCTAACCCCTACCCTAACCCTAACACGTACCCTAATCCTAACCCATAACCTAACCCGAGACCTACCCTAACACTAACCCTAACCCTAACTCTAACCCATACGCTACGCCGTACCCGAAGCCCTCCCCGAACCCGTACCGTAAGCCGTATCCTAAGCCTAACCCTAAGCCTAACCCTAACCCAAGGCTACCCTTGACTGCTTCTGACTCCAATAGATTTCCTAAGCACTAGTGTTTTAAGGAACAGCTTAAAAAGAGAATCCTAATGTGATTTCTTTATAATGGGTGTGTTCCTTATCTTATCCTAGTGTCTAAACTCTTCTCCATGGCTGGACCCCCAAATAATATTCCTTTACGTGCTAAGGGGTATATAGAGAGTGGGATAGGTTTAATAACTACCCTAACCCTAACGCGTACCCTAACCCTAACCCCTACCCTAACCCTAACACGTACCCTAATCCTAAACCGTACCCTAAACCGAGCCCTAACCCTAACACTAACCCTAACCCTAACCCTAACCCATACCCTACGCCGTATCCGAAGCCCTCCCCAAACCCGTACCCTAAGCCGTACCCTAAGCCTAACCCTAAGCCGAACCCTAACCCTAGGCTACCCTTGACTGCTTCTGCCTCCAATAGATTTCCTACGCACTAGTGTTTTAAGGAACAGCTTAAAAAGAGAATCCTAATGTGATTTCTTTATAATGTGTGTGTTCCTTATATTATCTTAGTGTCTAAACTCTTCTCCATGGCTGGACCCCCAAATAATATTCCTTTACGTGCTAAGGTGTATCTAGAGAGTGGGATAGGTTTAATAACTACCCTAACTCTAACGTGTACCCTAACCCTAACCCCTACCCTAACCCTAACACGTACCCTAATCCTAACCCGTACCCTAAACCGAGACCTAACCCTAACACTAACCCCAACCCTAACCCTAACCCATACCCTACGCCGTACCCGAATTCCTCCCCGAACCCGTAACCTAAGCCGTACCCTAAGCCTAACCCTAAGGCTAACCCTAACCCTAGGCTACCCTTGACTGCTTCTGCCTCCAATAGATTTCCTAAGCACTAGTGTTTTAAGGAACAGCTTAAAAAGAGAATCCTAATGTGATTTCTTTATAATGTGTGTGTTCCTTATATTATCTTAGTGTCTAAACTCTTCTTCATGGGTGGACCCCCATATAATATTCCTTTACGTGCTAAGGTGTATCTAGAGAGTGGGATAGGTTTAATAAGAACCCTAACCCTAACCCCTACCCTAACCCTAACACGTACCCTAATCATAACCCGTACCCTAAACGGAGCCCTAACCCTAACACTAACCCAAACCCTAACCCTAACCCATACCCTACGCCATACCTGAAGCCCTCTCCGAACCCGTACCGTAAGCCGTATCCTAATCCTAACCCTAAGCCTAACCCTCACCCTATGCTACCCTTGACTGCTTCTGCGTCCAATAGATTTCCTAAGCACTAGTGTTTTAAGGAACAGCTTAAAAAGAGAATCCTAATATTATTTCTTTATAATGGGTGTGTTCCTTATCTTATCCTAGTGTCTAAACTCTTCTCCATTGCTGGACCCCCAAATAATATTCCTTTACGTGCTAAGGGGTATATAGAGTGGGATAGGTTTAATAACTACCCTAACCCTAACGCGTACCCTAACCCTAACCCTTACCCTAACCCTAACATGTACCCTAATCCTAAACAATACCCTAAACCGAGCCCTAACCCTAACACTAACCCTAACCCTAACCCTAACCCATACCCTACGCCGTACCCGAATTCCTCCCCGAACCCGTAACCTAAGCCGTACCCTAAGCCTAACCCTAAGGCTAACCCTAACCCTAGGCTACCCTTGACTGCTTCTGCCTCCAATAGATTTCCTAAGCACTAGTGTTTTAAGGAACAGCTTAAAAAGAGAATCCTAATGTGATTTCTTTATAATGTGTGTGTTCCTTATATTATCTTAGTGTCTAAACTCTTCTTCATGGGTGGACCCCCATATAATATTCCTTTACGTGCTAAGGTGTATCTAGAGAGTGGGATAGGTTTAATAAGAACCCTAACCCTAACCCCTACCCTAACCCTAACACGTACCCTAATCATAACCCGTACCCTAAACGGAGCCCTAACCCTAACACTAACCCAAACCCTAACCCTAACCCATACCCTACGCCATACCTGAAGCCCTCTCCGAACCCGTACCGTAAGCCGTATCCTAATCCTAACCCTAAGCCTAACCCTCACCCTATGCTACCCTTGACTGCTTCTGCGTCCAATAGATTTCCTAAGCACTAGTGTTTTAAGGAACAGCTTAAAAAGAGAATCCTAATATTATTTCTTTATAATGGGTGTGTTCCTTATCTTATCCTAGTGTCTAAACTCTTCTCCATTGCTGGACCCCCAAATAATATTCCTTTACGTGCTAAGGGGTATATAGAGTGGGATAGGTTTAATAACTACCCTAACCCTAACGCGTACCCTAACCCTAACCCTTACCCTAACCCTAACATGTACCCTAATCCTAAACAATACCCTAAACCGAGCCCTAACCCTAACACTAACCCTAACCCTAACCCTAACCCATACCCTATGCCGTACCCGAAGCCTTCCCCGAACCCTTAACCTAAGCCGTACCCTAAGCCTAACCCTAACCCTAGGCTACCCTTGACTGCTTCTGCCTCCAATAGATTTCCTAAGCACTAGTGTTTTAAGGAACAGCGTAAAAAGAGAATCCTAATGTGATTTCTTTATAATGTGTGTGTTCCTTATATTATCTTAGTGTCTAAACTCTTCTTCATGTGTGCACCCCCAAATAATACTCCTTTACGTGCTAAGGTGTATCTAGAGAGTGGGATAGGTTTAATAAGTACCCTAACTCTAACGTGTACCCTATCCCTAACCCCTACCCTAACCCTAACACGTACCCTAATCCTAACCCATAACCTAACCCGAGACCTACCCTAACACTAACCCTAACCCTAACTCTAACCCATACGCTACGCCGTACCCGAAGCCCTCCCCGAACCCGTACCGTAAGCCGTATCCTAAGCCTAACCCTAAGCCTAACCCTAACCCAAGGCTACCCTTGACTGCTTCTGACTCCAATAGATTTCCTAAGCACTAGTGTTTTAAGGAACAGCTTAAAAAGAGAATCCTAATGTGATTTCTTTATAATGGGTGTGTTCCTTATCTTATCCTAGTGTCTAAACTCTTCTCCATGGCTGGACCCCCAAATAATATTCCTTTACGTGCTAAGGGGTATATAGAGAGTGGGATAGGTTTAATAACTACCCTAACCCTAACGCGTACCCTAACCCTAACCCCTACCCTAACCCTAACACGTACCCTAATCCTAAACCGTACCCTAAACCGAGCCCTAACCCTAACACTAACCCTAACCCTAACCCTAACCCATACCCTACGCCGTATCCGAAGCCCTCCCCAAACCCGTACCCTAAGCCGTACCCTAAGCCTAACCCTAAGCCGAACCCTAACCCTAGGCTACCCTTGACTGCTTCTGCCTCCAATAGATTTCCTACGCACTAGTGTTTTAAGGAACAGCTTAAAAAGAGAATCCTAATGTGATTTCTTTATAATGTGTGTGTTCCTTATATTATCTTAGTGTCTAAACTCTTCTCCATGGCTGGACCCCCAAATAATATTCCTTTACGTGCTAAGGTGTATCTAGAGAGTGGGATAGGTTTAATAACTACCCTAACTCTAACGTGTACCCTAACCCTAACCCCTACCCTAACCCTAACACGTACCCTAATCCTAACCCGTACCCTAAACCGAGACCTAACCCTAACACTAACCCCAACCCTAACCCTAACCCATACCCTACGCCGTACCCGAAGCCCTCCCCGAACCCGTAACCTAAGCCGTACCCTAAGCCTAACCCTAAGCCTAAACCTAACCCTAGGCTACCCTTGACTGCTTCTGCCGCCAATAGATTTCCTAAGCACTAGTGTTTTAAGGAACAGCTTAAAAAGAGAATCCTAAAGTGATTTCTTTATAATGTGTGTGTTCCTTATCTTATCCTAGTGTCTAAACTCTTCTCCATGGCTGGACCTCCAAATAATATTACTTTATGTTCTAAGGGGTATCTAGAGAGTGGGATAGGTTTAATAACTACCTTAACCCTAACGCGTACCGTAACCCTAACCCCTACCCTAACCCTAACACGTACCCTAATCCTAACCAATACCCTAAACCGAGCCCTAACCCTAACACTAACCCTAACCCTAACCCTAACCCATACCCTACGCCGTACCCGAAGCCTTCCCCGAACCCTTAACCTAAGCCGTACCCTAAGCCTAACCCTAACCCTAGGCTACCCTTGACTGCTTCTGCCTCCAATAGATTTCCTAAGCACTAGTGTTTTAAGGAACAGCGTAAAAAGAGAATCCTAATGTGATTTCTTTATAATGTGTGTGTTCCTTATATTATCTTAGTGTCTAAACTCTTCTTCATGTGTGCACCCCCAAATAATACTCCTTTACGTGCTAAGGTGTATCTAGAGAGTGGGATAGGTTTAATAAGTACCCTAACTCTAACGTGTACCCTATCCCTAACCCCTACCCTAACCCTAACACGTACCCTAATCCTAACCCATAACCTAACCCGAGACCTACCCTAACACTAACCCTAACCCTAACTCTAACCCATACGCTACGCCGTACCCGAAGCCCTCCCCGAACCCGTACCGTAAGCCGTATCCTAAGCCTAACCCTAAGCCTAACCCTAACCCAAGGCTACCCTTGACTGCTTCTGACTCCAATAGATTTCCTAAGCACTAGTGTTTTAAGGAACAGCTTAAAAAGAGAATCCTAATGTGATTTCTTTATAATGGGTGTGTTCCTTATCTTATCCTAGTGTCTAAACTCTTCTCCATGGCTGGACCCCCAAATAATATTCCTTTACGTGCTAAGGGGTATATAGAGAGTGGGATAGGTTTAATAACTACCCTAACCCTAACGCGTACCCTAACCCTAACCCCTACCCTAACCCTAACACGTACCCTAATCCTAAACCGTACCCTAAACCGAGCCCTAACCCTAACACTAACCCTAACCCTAACCCTAACCCATACCCTACGCCGTATCCGAAGCCCTCCCCAAACCCGTACCCTAAGCCGTACCCTAAGCCTAACCCTAAGCCGAACCCTAACCCTAGGCTACCCTTGACTGCTTCTGCCTCCAATAGATTTCCTACGCACTAGTGTTTTAAGGAACAGCTTAAAAAGAGAATCCTAATGTGATTTCTTTATAATGTGTGTGTTCCTTATATTATCTTAGTGTCTAAACTCTTCTCCATGGCTGGACCCCCAAATAATATTCCTTTACGTGCTAAGGTGTATCTAGAGAGTGGGATAGGTTTAATAACTACCCTAACTCTAACGTGTACCCTAACCCTAACCCCTACCCTAACCCTAACACGTACCCTAATCCTAACCCGTACCCTAAACCGAGACCTAACCCTAACACTAACCCCAACCCTAACCCTAACCCATACCCTACGCCGTACCTGAAGCCCTCCCCGAACCCGTAACCTAAGCCGTACCCTAAGCCTAACCCTAAGCCTAAACCTAACCCTAGGCTACCCTTGACTGCTTCTGCCGCCAATAGATTTCCTAAGCACTAGTGTTTTAAGGAACAGCTTAAAAAGAGAATCCTAATGTGATTTCTTTATAATGTGTGTGTTCCTTATATTATCTTAGTGTCTAAACTCTTCTTCATGGGTGGACCCCCATATAATATTCCTTTACGTGCTAAGGTGTATCTAGAGAGTGGGATAGGTTTAATAAGAACCCTAACCCTAACCCCTACCCTAACCCTAACACGTACCCTAATCATAACCCGTACCCTAAACGGAGCCCTAACCCTAACACTAACCCAAACCCTAACCCTAACCCATACCCTACGCCATACCTGAAGCCCTCTCCGAACCCGTACCGTAAGCCGTATCCTAATCCTAACCCTAAGCCTAACCCTCACCCTATGCTACCCTTGACTGCTTCTGCGTCCAATAGATTTCCTAAGCACTAGTGTTTTAAGGAACAGCTTAAAAAGAGAATCCTAATATTATTTCTTTATAATGGGTGTGTTCCTTATCTTATCCTAGTGTCTAAACTCTTCTCCATTGCTGGACCCCCAAATAATATTCCTTTACGTGCTAAGGGGTATATAGAGTGGGATAGGTTTAATAACTACCCTAACCCTAACGCGTACCCTAACCCTAACCCTTACCCTAACCCTAACATGTACCCTAATCCTAAACAATACCCTAAACCGAGCCCTAACCCTAACACTAACCCTAACCCTAACCCTAACCCATACCCTACGCCGTACCCGAAGCCTTCCCCGAACCCTTAACCTAAGCCGTACCCTAAGCCTAACCCTAACCCTAGGCTACCCTTGACTGCTTCTGCCTCCAATAGATTTCCTAAGCACTAGTGTTTTAAGGAACAGCGTAAAAAGAGAATCCTAATGTGATTTCTTTATAATGTGTGTGTTCCTTATATTATCTTAGTGTCTAAACTCTTCTTCATGTGTGCACCCCCAAATAATACTCCTTTACGTGCTAAGGTGTATCTAGAGAGTGGGATAGGTTTAATAAGTACCCTAACTCTAACGTGTACCCTATCCCTAACCCCTACCCTAACCCTAACACGTACCCTAATCCTAACCCATAACCTAACCCGAGACCTACCCTAACACTAACCCTAACCCTAACTCTAACCCATACGCTACGCCGTACCCGAAGCCCTCCCCGAACCCGTACCGTAAGCCGTATCCTAAGCCTAACCCTAAGCCTAACCCTAACCCAAGGCTACCCTTGACTGCTTCTGACTCCAATAGATTTCCTAAGCACTAGTGTTTTAAGGAACAGCTTAAAAAGAGAATCCTAATGTGATTTCTTTATAATGGGTGTGTTCCTTATCTTATCCTAGTGTCTAAACTCTTCTCCATGGCTGGACCCCCAAATAATATTCCTTTACGTGCTAAGGGGTATATAGAGAGTGGGATAGGTTTAATAACTACCCTAACCCTAACGCGTACCCTAACCCTAACCCCTACCCTAACCCTAACACGTACCCTAATCCTAAACCGTACCCTAAACCGAGCCCTAACCCTAACACTAACCCTAACCCTAACCCTAACCCATACCCTACGCCGTATCCGAAGCCCTCCCCAAACCCGTACCCTAAGCCGTACCCTAAGCCTAACCCTAAGCCGAACCCTAACCCTAGGCTACCCTTGACTGCTTCTGCCTCCAATAGATTTCCTACGCACTAGTGTTTTAAGGAACAGCTTAAAAAGAGAATCCTAATGTGATTTCTTTATAATGTGTGTGTTCCTTATATTATCTTAGTGTCTAAACTCTTCTCCATGGCTGGACCCCCAAATAATATTCCTTTACGTGCTAAGGTGTATCTAGAGAGTGGGATAGGTTTAATAACTACCCTAACTCTAACGTGTACCCTAACCCTAACCCCTACCCTAACCCTAACACGTACCCTAATCCTAACCCGTACCCTAAACCGAGACCTAACCCTAACACTAACCCCAACCCTAACCCTAACCCATACCCTACGCCGTACCCGAAGCCCTCCCCGAACCCGTAACCTAAGCCGTACCCTAAGCCTAACCCTAAGCCTAAACCTAACCCTAGGCTACCCTTGACTGCTTCTGCCGCCAATAGATTTCCTAAGCACTAGTGTTTTAAGGAACAGCTTAAAAAGAGAATCCTAAAGTGATTTCTTTATAATGTGTGTGTTCCTTATCTTATCCTAGTGTCTAAACTCTTCTCCATGGCTGTACCTCCAAATAATATTACTTTATGTTCTAAGGGGTATCTAGAGAGTGGGATAGGTTTAATAACTACCTTAACCCTAACGCGTACCGTAACCCTAACCCCTACCCTAACCCTAACACGTACCCTAATCCTAACCAATACCCTAAACCGAGCCCTAACCCTAACACTAACCCTAACCCTAACCCTAACCCATACCCTACGCCGTACCCGAAGCCTTCCCCGAACCCTTAACCTAAGCCGTACCCTAAGCCTAACCCTAACCCTAGGCTACCCTTGACTGCTTCTGCCTCCAATAGATTTCCTAAGCACTAGTGTTTTAAGGAACAGCGTAAAAAGAGAATCCTAATGTGATTTCTTTATAATGTGTGTGTTCCTTATATTATCTTAGTGTCTAAACTCTTCTTCATGTGTGCACCCCCAAATAATACTCCTTTACGTGCTAAGGTGTATCTAGAGAGTGGGATAGGTTTAATAAGTACCCTAACTCTAACGTGTACCCTATCCCTAACCCCTACCCTAACCCTAACACGTACCCTAATCCTAACCCATAACCTAACCCGAGACCTACCCTAACACTAACCCTAACCCTAACTCTAACCCATACGCTACGCCGTACACGAAGCCCTCCCCGAACCCGTACCGTAAGCCGTATCCTAAGCCTAACCCTAAGCCTAACCCTAACCCAAGGCTACCCTTGACTGCTTCTGACTCCAATAGATTTCCTAAGCACTAGTGTTTTAAGGAACAGCTTAAAAAGAGAATCCTAATGTGATTTCTTTATAATGTGTGTGTTCCTTATATTATCTTAGTGTCTAAACTCTTCTCCATGGCTGGACCCCCAAATAATATTCCTTTACGTGCTAAGGTGTATCTAGAGAGTGGGATAGGTTTAATAACTACCCTAACTCTAACGTGTACCCTAACCCTAACCCCTACCCTAACCCTAACACGTACCCTAATCCTAACCCGTACCCTAAACCGAGACCTAACCCTAACACTAACCCCAACCCTAACCCTAACCCATACCCTACGCCGTACCCGAATTCCTCCCCGAACCCGTAACCTAAGCCGTACCCTAAGCCTAACCCTAAGGCTAACCCTAACCCTAGGCTACCCTTGACTGCTTCTGCCTCCAATAGATTTCCTAAGCACTAGTGTTTTAAGGAACAGCTTAAAAAGAGAATCCTAATGTGATTTCTTTATAATGTGTGTGTTCCTTATATTATCTTAGTGTCTAAACTCTTCTTCATGGGTGGACCCCCATATAATATTCCTTTACGTGCTAAGGTGTATCTAGAGAGTGGGATAGGTTTAATAAGAACCCTAACCCTAACCCCTACCCTAACCCTAACACGTACCCTAATCATAACCCGTACCCTAAACGGAGCCCTAACCCTAACACTAACCCAAACCCTAACCCTAACCCATACCCTACGCCATACCTGAAGCCCTCTCCGAACCCGTACCGTAAGCCGTATCCTAATCCTAACCCTAAGCCTAACCCTCACCCTATGCTACCCTTGACTGCTTCTGCGTCCAATAGATTTCCTAAGCACTAGTGTTTTAAGGAACAGCTTAAAAAGAGAATCCTAATATTATTTCTTTATAATGGGTGTGTTCCTTATCTTATCCTAGTGTCTAAACTCTTCTCCATTGCTGGACCCCCAAATAATATTCCTTTACGTGCTAAGGGGTATATAGAGTGGGATAGGTTTAATAACTACCCTAACCCTAACGCGTACCCTAACCCTAACCCTTACCCTAACCCTAACATGTACCCTAATCCTAAACAATACCCTAAACCGAGCCCTAACCCTAACACTAACCCTAACCCTAACCCTAACCCATACCCTACGCCGTACCCGAAGCCTTCCCCGAACCCTTAACCTAAGCCGTACCCTAAGCCTAACCCTAACCCTAGGCTACCCTTGACTGCTTCTGCCTCCAATAGATTTCCTAAGCACTAGTGTTTTAAGGAACAGCGTAAAAAGAGAATCCTAATGTGATTTCTTTATAATGTGTGTGTTCCTTATATTATCTTAGTGTCTAAACTCTTCTTCATGTGTGCACCCCCAAATAATACTCCTTTACGTGCTAAGGTGTATCTAGAGAGTGGGATAGGTTTAATAAGTACCCTAACTCTAACGTGTACCCTATCCCTAACCCCTACCCTAACCCTAACACGTACCCTAATCCTAACCCATAACCTAACCCGAGACCTACCCTAACACTAACCCTAACCCTAACTCTAACCCATACGCTACGCCGTACCCGAAGCCCTCCCCGAACCCGTACCGTAAGCCGTATCCTAAGCCTAACCCTAAGCCTAACCCTAACCCAAGGCTACCCTTGACTGCTTCTGACTCCAATAGATTTCCTAAGCACTAGTGTTTTAAGGAACAGCTTAAAAAGAGAATCCTAATGTGATTTCTTTATAATGGGTGTGTTCCTTATCTTATCCTAGTGTCTAAACTCTTCTCCATGGCTGGACCCCCAAATAATATTCCTTTACGTGCTAAGGGGTATATAGAGAGTGGGATAGGTTTAATAACTACCCTAACCCTAACGCGTACCCTAACCCTAACCCCTACCCTAACCCTAACACGTACCCTAATCCTAAACCGTACCCTAAACCGAGCCCTAACCCTAACACTAACCCTAACCCTAACCCTAACCCATACCCTACGCCGTATCCGAAGCCCTCCCCAAACCCGTACCCTAAGCCGTACCCTAAGCCTAACCCTAAGCCGAACCCTAACCCTAGGCTACCCTTGACTGCTTCTGCCTCCAATAGATTTCCTACGCACTAGTGTTTTAAGGAACAGCTTAAAAAGAGAATCCTAATGTGATTTCTTTATAATGTGTGTGTTCCTTATATTATCTTAGTGTCTAAACTCTTCTCCATGGCTGGACCCCCAAATAATATTCCTTTACGTGCTAAGGTGTATCTAGAGAGTGGGATAGGTTTAATAACTACCCTAACTCTAACGTGTACCCTAACCCTAACCCCTACCCTAACCCTAACACGTACCCTAATCCTAACCCGTACCCTAAACCGAGACCTAACCCTAACACTAACCCCAACCCTAACCCTAACCCATACCCTACGCCGTACCCGAAGCCCTCCCCGAACCCGTAACCTAAGCCGTACCCTAAGCCTAACCCTAAGCCTAAACCTAACCCTAGGCTACCCTTGACTGCTTCTGCCGCCAATAGATTTCCTAAGCACTAGTGTTTTAAGGAACAGCTTAAAAAGAGAATCCTAAAGTGATTTCTTTATAATGTGTGTGTTCCTTATCTTATCCTAGTGTCTAAACTCTTCTCCATGGCTGGACCTCCAAATAATATTACTTTATGTTCTAAGGGGTATCTAGAGAGTGGGATAGGTTTAATAACTACCTTAACCCTAACGCGTACCGTAACCCTAACCCCTACCCTAACCCTAACACGTACCCTAATCCTAACCAATACCCTAAACCGAGCCCTAACCCTAACACTAACCCTAACCCTAACCCTAACCCATACCCTACGCCGTACCCGAAGCCTTCCCCGAACCCTTAACCTAAGCCGTACCCTAAGCCTAACCCTAACCCTAGGCTACCCTTGACTGCTTCTGCCTCCAATAGATTTCCTAAGCACTAGTGTTTTAAGGAACAGCGTAAAAAGAGAATCCTAATGTGATTTCTTTATAATGTGTGTGTTCCTTATATTATCTTAGTGTCTAAACTCTTCTTCATGTGTGCACCCCCAAATAATACTCCTTTACGTGCTAAGGTGTATCTAGAGAGTGGGATAGGTTTAATAAGTACCCTAACTCTAACGTGTACCCTATCCCTAACCCCTACCCTAACCCTAACACGTACCCTAATCCTAACCCATAACCTAACCCGAGACCTACCCTAACACTAACCCTAACCCTAACTCTAACCCATACGCTACGCCGTACCCGAAGCCCTCCCCGAACCCGTACCGTAAGCCGTATCCTAAGCCTAACCCTAAGCCTAACCCTAACCCAAGGCTACCCTTGACTGCTTCTGACTCCAATAGATTTCCTAAGCACTAGTGTTTTAAGGAACAGCTTAAAAAGAGAATCCTAATGTGATTTCTTTATAATGGGTGTGTTCCTTATCTTATCCTAGTGTCTAAACTCTTCTCCATGGCTGGACCCCCAAATAATATTCCTTTACGTGCTAAGGGGTATATAGAGAGTGGGATAGGTTTAATAACTACCCTAACCCTAACGCGTACCCTAACCCTAACCCCTACCCTAACCCTAACACGTACCCTAATCCTAAACCGTACCCTAAACCGAGCCCTAACCCTAACACTAACCCTAACCCTAACCCTAACCCATACCCTACGCCGTATCCGAAGCCCTCCCCAAACCCGTACCCTAAGCCGTACCCTAAGCCTAACCCTAAGCCGAACCCTAACCCTAGGCTACCCTTGACTGCTTCTGCCTCCAATAGATTTCCTACGCACTAGTGTTTTAAGGAACAGCTTAAAAAGAGAATCCTAATGTGATTTCTTTATAATGTGTGTGTTCCTTATATTATCTTAGTGTCTAAACTCTTCTCCATGGCTGGACCCCCAAATAATATTCCTTTACGTGCTAAGGTGTATCTAGAGAGTGGGATAGGTTTAATAACTACCCTAACTCTAACGTGTACCCTAACCCTAACCCCTACCCTAACCCTAACACGTACCCTAATCCTAACCCGTACCCTAAACCGAGACCTAACCCTAACACTAACCCCAACCCTAACCCTAACCCATACCCTACGCCGTACCCGAATTCCTCCCCGAACCCGTAACCTAAGCCGTACCCTAAGCCTAACCCTAAGGCTAACCCTAACCCTAGGCTACCCTTGACTGCTTCTGCCTCCAATAGATTTCCTAAGCACTAGTGTTTTAAGGAACAGCTTAAAAAGAGAATCCTAATGTGATTTCTTTATAATGTGTGTGTTCCTTATATTATCTTAGTGTCTAAACTCTTCTTCATGGGTGGACCCCCATATAATATTCCTTTACGTGCTAAGGTGTATCTAGAGAGTGGGATAGGTTTAATAAGAACCCTAACCCTAACCCCTACCCTAACCCTAACACGTACCCTAATCATAACCCGTACCCTAAACGGAGCCCTAACCCTAACACTAACCCAAACCCTAACCCTAACCCATACCCTACGCCATACCTGAAGCCCTCTCCGAACCCGTACCGTAAGCCGTATCCTAATCCTAACCCTAAGCCTAACCCTCACCCTATGCTACCCTTGACTGCTTCTGCGTCCAATAGATTTCCTAAGCACTAGTGTTTTAAGGAACAGCTTAAAAAGAGAATCCTAATATTATTTCTTTATAATGGGTGTGTTCCTTATCTTATCCTAGTGTCTAAACTCTTCTCCATTGCTGGACCCCCAAATAATATTCCTTTACGTGCTAAGGGGTATATAGAGTGGGATAGGTTTAATAACTACCCTAACCCTAACGCGTACCCTAACCCTAACCCTTACCCTAACCCTAACATGTACCCTAATCCTAAACAATACCCTAAACCGAGCCCTAACCCTAACACTAACCCTAACCCTAACCCTAACCCATACCCTACGCCGTACCCGAAGCCTTCCCCGAACCCTTAACCTAAGCCGTACCCTAAGCCTAACCCTAACCCTAGGCTACCCTTGACTGCTTCTGCCTCCAATAGATTTCCTAAGCACTAGTGTTTTAAAGGAACAGCGTAAAAAGAGAATCCTAATGTGATTTCTTTATAATGTGTGTGTTCCTTATATTATCTTAGTGTCTAAACTCTTCTTCATGTGTGCACCCCCAAATAATACTCCTTTACGTGCTAAGGTGTATCTAGAGAGTGGGATAGGTTTAATAAGTACCCTAACTCTAACGTGTACCCTATCCCTAACCCCTACCCTAACCCTAACACGTACCCTAATCCTAACCCATAACCTAACCCGAGACCTACCCTAACACTAACCCTAACCCTAACTCTAACCCATACGCTACGCCGTACCCGAAGCCCTCCCCGAACCCGTACCGTAAGCCGTATCCTAAGCCTAACCCTAAGCCTAACCCTAACCCAAGGCTACCCTTGACTGCTTCTGACTCCAATAGATTTCCTAAGCACTAGTGTTTTAAGGAACAGCTTAAAAAGAGAATCCTAATGTGATTTCTTTATAATGGGTGTGTTCCTTATCTTATCCTAGTGTCTAAACTCTTCTCCATGGCTGGACCCCCAAATAATATTCCTTTACGTGCTAAGGGGTATATAGAGAGTGGGATAGGTTTAATAACTACCCTAACCCTAACGCGTACCCTAACCCTAACCCCTACCCTAACCCTAACACGTACCCTAATCTTAAACCGTACCCTAAACCGAGCCCTAACCCTAACACTAACCCTAACCCTAACCCTAACCCATACCCTACGCCGTATCCGAAGCCCTCCCCAAACCCGTACCCTAAGCCGTACCCTAAGCCTAACCCTAAGCCGAACCCTAACCCTAGGCTACCCTTGACTGCTTCTGCCTCCAATAGATTTCCTACGCACTAGTGTTTTAAGGAACAGCTTAAAAAGAGAATCCTAATGTGATTTCTTTATAATGTGTGTGTTCCTTATATTATCTTAGTGTCTAAACTCTTCTCCATGGCTGGACCCCCAAATAATATTCCTTTACGTGCTAAGGTGTATCTAGAGAGTGGGATAGGTTTAATAACTACCCTAACTCTAACGTGTACCCTAACCCTAACCCCTACCCTAACCCTAACACGTACCCTAATCCTAACCCGTACCCTAAACCGAGACCTAACCCTAACACTAACCCCAACCCTAACCCTAACCCATACCCTACGCCGTACCCGAAGCCCTCCCCGAACCCGTAACCTAAGCCGTACCCTAAGCCTAACCCTAAGCCTAAACCTAACCCTAGGCTACCCTTGACTGCTTCTGCCGCCAATAGATTTCCTAAGCACTAGTGTTTTAAGGAACAGCTTAAAAAGAGAATCCTAAAGTGATTTCTTTATAATGTGTGTGTTCCTTATCTTATCCTAGTGTCTAAACTCTTCTCCATGGCTGGACCTCCAAATAATATTACTTTATGTTCTAAGGGGTATCTAGAGAGTGGGATAGGTTTAATAACTACCTTAACCCTAACGCGTACCGTAACCCTAACCCCTACCCTAACCCTAACACGTACCCTAATCCTAACCAATACCCTAAACCGAGCCCTAACCCTAACACTAACCCTAACCCTAACCCTAACCCATACCCTACGCCGTACCCGAAGCCTTCCCCGAACCCTTAACCTAAGCCGTACCCTAAGCCTAACCCTAACCCTAGGCTACCCTTGACTGCTTCTGCCTCCAATAGATTTCCTAAGCACTAGTGTTTTAAGGAACAGCGTAAAAAGAGAATCCTAATGTGATTTCTTTATAATGTGTGTGTTCCTTATATTATCTTAGTGTCTAAACTCTTCTTCATGTGTGCACCCCCAAATAATACTCCTTTACGTGCTAAGGTGTATCTAGAGAGTGGGATAGGTTTAATAAGTACCCTAACTCTAACGTGTACCCTATCCCTAACCCCTACCCTAACCCTAACACGTACCCTAATCCTAACCCATAACCTAACCCGAGACCTACCCTAACACTAACCCTAACCCTAACTCTAACCCATACGCTACGCCGTACCCGAAGCCCTCCCCGAACCCGTACCGTAAGCCGTATCCTAAGCCTAACCCTAAGCCTAACCCTAACCCAAGGCTACCCTTGACTGCTTCTGACTCCAATAGATTTCCTAAGCACTAGTGTTTTAAGGAACAGCTTAAAAAGAGAATCCTAATGTGATTTCTTTATAATGGGTGTGTTCCTTATCTTATCCTAGTGTCTAAACTCTTCTCCATGGCTGGACCCCCAAATAATATTCCTTTACGTGCTAAGGGGTATATAGAGAGTGGGATAGGTTTAATAACTACCCTAACCCTAACGCGTACCCTAACCCTAACCCCTACCCTAACCCTAACACGTACCCTAATCCTAAACCGTACCCTAAACCGAGCCCTAACCCTAACACTAACCCTAACCCTAACCCTAACCCATACCCTACGCCGTATCCGAAGCCCTCCCCAAACCCGTACCCTAAGCCGTACCCTAAGCCTAACCCTAAGCCGAACCCTAACCCTAGGCTACCCTTGACTGCTTCTGCCTCCAATAGATTTCCTACGCACTAGTGTTTTAAGGAACAGCTTAAAAAGAGAATCCTAATGTGATTTCTTTATAATGTGTGTGTTCCTTATATTATCTTAGTGTCTAAACTCTTCTCCATGGCTGGACCCCCAAATAATATTCCTTTACGTGCTAAGGTGTATCTAGAGAGTGGGATAGGTTTAATAACTACCCTAACTCTAACGTGTACCCTAACCCTAACCCCTACCCTAACCCTAACACGTACCCTAATCCTAACCCGTACCCTAAACCGAGACCTAACCCTAACACTAACCCCAACCCTAACCCTAACCCATACCCTACGCCGTACCCGAAGCCCTCCCCGAACCCGTAACCTAAGCCGTACCCTAAGCCTAACCCTAAGCCTAAACCTAACCCTAGGCTACCCTTGACTGCTTCTGCCGCCAATAGATTTCCTAAGCACTAGTGTTTTAAGGAACAGCTTAAAAAGAGAATCCTAAAGTGATTTCTTTATAATGTGTGTGTTCCTTATCTTATCCTAGTGTCTAAACTCTTCTCCATGGCTGGACCTCCAAATAATATTACTTTATGTTCTAAGGGGTATCTAGAGAGTGGGATAGGTTTAATAACTACCTTAACCCTAACGCGTACCGTAACCCTAACCCCTACCCTAACCCTAACACGTACCCTAATCCTAACCAATACCCTAAACCGAGCCCTAACCCTAACACTAACCCTAACCCTAACCCTAACCCATACCCTACGCCGTACCCGAAGCCTTCCCCGAACCCTTAACCTAAGCCGTACCCTAAGCCTAACCCTAACCCTAGGCTACCCTTGACTGCTTCTGCCTCCAATAGATTTCCTAAGCACTAGTGTTTTAAGGAACAGCGTAAAAAGAGAATCCTAATGTGATTTCTTTATAATGTGTGTGTTCCTTATATTATCTTAGTGTCTAAACTCTTCTTCATGTGTGCACCCCCAAATAATACTCCTTTACGTGCTAAGGTGTATCTAGAGAGTGGGATAGGTTTAATAAGTACCCTAACTCTAACGTGTACCCTATCCCTAACCCCTACCCTAACCCTAACACGTACCCTAATCCTAACCCATAACCTAACCCGAGACCTACCCTAACACTAACCCTAACCCTAACTCTAACCCATACGCTACGCCGTACCCGAAGCCCTCCCCGAACCCGTACCGTAAGCCGTATCCTAAGCCTAACCCTAAGCCTAACCCTAACCCAAGGCTACCCTTGACTGCTTCTGACTCCAATAGATTTCCTAAGCACTAGTGTTTTAAGGAACAGCTTAAAAAGAGAATCCTAATGTGATTTCTTTATAATGGGTG